>NC_051862.1:151544049-151716403 GCF_015732765.1 Culex quinquefasciatus | reverse complement strand
GATAAATACGGAAGACTTAATCTCGTAATGGACACAGAGAGAAGGGCCGCAGCAGGGTGCATCATCTTTCTGATTGAGCAGAACATCCCGGTGGCGCAGAATCACCACCACAATCGGTGTAATACGGTGGCCGGAGCCGACATTTCGGACATTCGATATCCCTCTTTACTTTGGGTGGAGATGTGTGTAATCAGGCCGCGTTGAGGGAGGCAGTTCGTGTTCATGCTGGCAGCACTGATTAAGTTGATGTTAATGGGAATCTGACTGCATGTTGTGATGTATTTGACAACGATCATCGCGGCGATGGAACACACGTGGGACAACGCGCACGTGGTGTAAACAAGTGACTTATGGGTTGTCGCGTATTCCGCTGATGTTGTCGGTGGAGGTGACTTCGTTTGCAAACGCGCCATTTGGGCCCGAGGCGCGAATTACAGGCTACTTGAATCACTTAATCAATTCCACTCCATCGGTGTCGTGGTGAGTCTACCATGGAGGTCTACAATGAGGATGGGGATAATTATAAGGTGACCACACGGTAGTAATGTTTTGGGATTTCTTTTCATCTCAGTTTGAAATTTGGCTCTTTATTATTGTACAATTTCAAGATAAGTTTTCCAGATTGTGCGAGAGATACGTAAAGATCTGAAATTGCTTGATTTTTCAGCTATGCAATTTAAAAAAACTAACTAATCCACCTATGTGGTTGGAGCTTCTCACAACAATGGCTGTACACAAGTGTCATCTATTTTTTAGATCCAACAAAAAAAGTACATCGATATCACTTAAGTGGCCATATCTCGAGACAGGGTTGTCAGATCTTCAATGTTTTGGGTCGTTGGAAAGGTATTTGATAAGTTAACCAACAATAGTCGGATGGTGGATCCGGACATAGTTTATTACATTTAAGTGAGATCCGGCTTCAAAAAAGTACATCAATATCACTTAAGTGGCCATATCTCGAGACAGGGTTGCCAGATCTTCAATGTTTTAGACTCGTTGGAAAGGTCTTTGATAACCTAACCAACGATGGGTCGGATGATGGACCCGGACATAGTTTACATACATTTAAGTGAGATCCGGCTTCAAAAAGTACATCAATCACTTAAGTGGCCATATCTCGAGACAGGGTTGCCAGATCTTCAATGTTTTAGACTCGTTGGAAAGGTCTTTGATAATCTAACCAACGATGGGTCGGATGATGGACCGGACATAGTTTACATACATTTAAGTGAGATCCGGCTTCAAAAAAGTACATCAATATCACTTAAGTGGCCATATCTCGAGACAGAGTTGCCAGATCTTCAATTTTGGACTCGTTGGAAAGGTCTTTTGATAAGTTAACCAACAATAGGTCGGATGGTGGATCCGGACATAGCATACATTTAAGTGAGATCCGGCTTCAAAAAGTATATCAATATCACTTAAGTGGCCATATCTCGAGACAGGGTTGCCAGATCTTCAATGTTTTAGACTCGTTGGAAAGGTCTTTTGATAACCTAACCAACTTGGGTCGGATAGTGGAGCCGGACATAGTTTACATACATTTAAGTGAGATCCGGCTTCAAAAAGTACATCAATATCACTTAAGTGGCCATATCTCGAGACAGGTTGCCAGATCTTCAATGTTTTGGACTCGTTGGAAAGGTCTTTTGATAACCTAACCAACGATGGTCGGATGATGGACCGGACATAGTTTACATACATTTAAGTGAGATCCAAATATATGTGAAAACACATTTTTATACATAACTTTTGAACTACTTATCGAAACTTCAATCTGTATAAAACTCGATCTATGGACCCTAAACCAAGTCGAATGCAACAAGTTCAGGTCAAATCGGTTCAGCCAGTGCCGAGAAACATGAGCTAGTTTGTTGGTCACATACATACATACACACACACATACATACACACACACACACACACATACACACACACACATACACACACACATACACATAGATTTTCAGTTTTCGATTCTGAGTCGATATGTATACATGAAGGTGGTCTACGACGTTTTTATACGAAGTTCATTTTTAGAGCAGGATTATAGCCTTACCTCAGTGAGGAAGGCAAAAATGTGTTAGTTGTTTCTAGTTTTTCCATACAATTTTATCATACAAAATTGGTATGTCATTATTCGAAAAACTGTATCTTCAGAAGGGATTTTCTTGGCGTCTTGGCAAATTTGTGTTATTGGGAATGTAAATGAAGAAAATCCTGATTTATTATTTTATCACTAAAAGTTGAATATGCAATTAAAAACTACATAAAAGAAAGCAGCCTGAAAAAACGAAAAGCTAAGAGTTTAATTTTTTTACCTGCTGATCAGTGCGATCAACAGAGTAAAAAAAGAAAGAAAACTTTTTTTTCAAAATAATTGCTTAAGAGGTGTATCCACAACCACAGTGCGCTAAGTTGCTGAGATAACAACCTCTAAAGCTTAATGATTTTGAAAAAAAGTTTTTCTCTGTTCTATCAAAGATTCCTCTTTTTCAACGCATTTAAATAATTTTGGAATTTTGCAAGAAAGCCGATTTGCAAAAACGCAGCTGTCCACACAAAAACTGTCCGTAAATATTTAAAATCGGTTTTTTTCGAAGGAATTTTCTTGATAGATTTGTATTTCGGTAAAGTTGTACACGCAGATAAATATGGCATATTTGAATCGAACGTGTTGTTTTTTGTTAACAAGATTTATTAAATCTAGCAAACTTCAACGTAAATTTCTTAAAACGAAAAAAGGCCTAAAGTGGAATTGAGAATTCAGGTTAGTTTCAACGCAGACAGGTTGATTATATTCAATAAAAAATATTTAAATCAAACTTTTTTTTTTTTTGAATTAAATATACTTTATTGAATCTTTCTTATAATAATTACATTTGGTTTACATAATAAGTGGTCAGCTGTGGCTCTTCAGCTTTAGTTTGCTTTTCGTGATTTAAACACTGTTCATTTTCTATAACTTTAAAAGTATATGATTTATCATTTTTGTAACACTAGGTACAATGAGGAAAAAAAAATGTTAAGAAAACATAACCTAACCTAAAACTAACTTAATCTTACCATAAACTAAACCAATCCTTGAATCAAGGGGTATTCAGATATAGCACATTTTTCCCTGAATTTCAAACATTTTTCTTGAATCTTCTGATCCAACATTTTTACTTCTGCTAATTCATGAACCTCACTTGATCTTGTCCAGCCAGGAACATTCAAAACCATTTTGAGTACCTTGTTTTGGACACGCTGGAGCTTCAATTTATGAGTTCTAGCGCAACACTCCCAAACAGGTACTGCATACTCAATAACGGGGTAAATTATTTGTTTGTAAACTGCTAGCTTATTTTTCAAAGATAGCTTTGATTTTCTGTTAATTAAAGGATACAAACACCTGATGAGAATGCTGCACTTGTTCAATATTTTATCTACATGCTGCCGAAACAATAGTTTCGAGTCAAGTATGAGACCTAAATAGACAACTTCCTTTGACCAGGGTATCGAAACATCATTCATTTTAATCAAAACATCATCCTTTGGGACAAATCTGGCCGATTTGGAAAGTGGAAAAATGATGGTTTGAGTTTTGGCTGCATTTATGCGAATTTTCCAGTCGCCAAAGTATTCGGAAAGAACGTCAAGACCCTTCTGAAGACGGCCAACTAAATATCTGGTTATTTTACCCTTATAAATAACGGCAGTGTCATCAGCAAAAAGTGACAACACACCATTACCAGGAAGAGTAGGCAAATCAGATGTAAAAATATTGTACAGAAGTGGGCCAAGAATACTTCCTTGGGAACCCCAGCATCAATGTTGAATAATCCAGAAGCAATCCCATTCAGAAAAACCCTGAACGATCTCTCCGAAAGATAGTGCTGGATAATTTTGATAAGATACATTGGAAAACCGTATAAATACAGTTTATGTATCAAACCATCATGCCAAACATTGTCAAAAGCCTTCTCAACATCCAACAAAGCCATAGCAGTTGATTTAGACTCAAGCTTGTTCTGCTTGATGATTTTAGTTACTCGTAAGCTGATGAGCAGTATTATGTCCCTTTCGGAAGCCAAACTGCTCATTCAAAATTATATTATTATCGTTGGTAAAATCCAAAAGCCTTGAATAGATGACCTTCTCAAAGAGTTTGGACAGACTACTCAAAAGACTAATGGGACGATAACTTGTTGGCGATGTTGGATCTTTTTGAGGCTTCAAAATTGGTATGACTTTGCCCAGCTTCCAATTGGTGGGGAAGTAACCAAGTTGCAAACATTTATTGAAAATATTGGCTAGATGTTGAAAGAACTGATCACTCTGTTTTTTCAACACTAGATTAAAAATGTTATCAAAGCCTGGAGCTTTCATATTTTTCATTTGTTTAACTGCAACTTTGACTTCCTCACCAGAAACATGGGAATCTGCAGGAAATTCAAAGGTAGAGTCATTGATTGTTGAAATACTATTGGCAACTGATGTTTCTTTACGGCTGGTCATGGAAGCGCCAAGATTATGTGAACTAACAAAATGAAGCCCAAGTGCATTTGCCTTTTCCTCGGATGTAATCAAAGGAGAATCCTCAACAATAAGAGGAGGAATAGGCTTTGGTTTGTTTTTAAGAACTTTTGAAAGTTTCCAAAATGGTTTTGAATAATTCCCAAGCTGGCTTACATGTTTTGAAAATTCTTGATTTCTGATATTGTCAAGTCGGTCTTGTATGATTTTGTTCAAATTGTTCACTGAAATCTTTTGTCATAGTCCCCAGTCCGTTGATATTGTCTCCTATAAACATTCCTAAGTCTAATCAAGTGTTTAGTATCTACGTCAATATCAGTTACCTTAAAATTAACAGGAACCTCCCGAACGTTGGCAGCCTCTGCTTGGTTGATAGCCTGCTGGATCACCTCCAGCGAACGATCAATATCGGAAGTTTCCGGGTGTTGATCATAGTCGATGTTGCTGTCGACCACTTGCTGAAACTGCTGCCAGTCAACGTTGTGGTAATCTTTCCGGGTTGGTTGCCGCTGCGGAGTAACGGAAGCTCCAACCTCCACAACCACCGGATAGTGATCAGAACTCAACTCTTCAAACACCTCAGGATGAGCCACGTTCTCAGCCATATTGGTAATGAAGAAGTCGATGATTGAGTGATTCCCAGACCGAGCCACCCTCGTTGGACGATCCGGACTCACAACGTTGTAGTATCCGTTTTGCAGATCGTTGTGCAGAATCACTCCGTTCCGATTCCTCCTGCTGTTGCCCCAAACTTCATGCTTCGCGTTGAGGTCACCAGCGATGATGTACTTTGCGCTCCGCCGTGTCAGCTTCTGGATATCGCTCTTCAGTTTTGCTGCTGAACCATCTCTGGCATTCACCTGACGTGGGCAGTATGCAGCAATGAAGAGTACTGGGCCAACCGAAGTGGGAATTTCCACTCCAACGGCCTCGATGATGTCCAGCTTGTGTGGCAGCCGGCGTGGCTTGAGATCACGATGAACAGCGACAAGCACACCTCCTCCTCCAGAGGTGGTCCTATCGAGCTGCGTCGCGATCTTGTAGTTTTGCAGATAAACTTTTTCACCGGGCTTCAGATGAGTTTCCGTGATGGCAGCTACGTCGATCTCCTTCTCGCGAAGAAAATCCACCAGCTCTAAATTCTTCCTCCTAATGGAGCAAGCGTTCCAATTCAGCAGCTTGAGGGACCTACGATCCATACTGGATGACGAACGAGGTCAGCACTTCAATCTGCTGGGTCTTGGTTTTGCATCCACGCAGTGCAGCGGACATCTGTTTGAAAATATTGAGGAGTTCGGTTGAGGTGTAAAGATCATTACCATTTTCCTCAACTGCTGGTTCTTGGGTTGGTCTTGGCTCCTGGCTGAAGCCCGGTGGTGGCGGTCTCGGCTCCTGGCTGGAACCCGGCCGTGGATGATTCATCTCAGCTCTCTTCCTGGGATCCAACGGCAACGGTGCCAAGTTCGGGACCTGGCGTCGCGGTTGAAGAGGTGGAAAATTTGCTCCACCAGGGCTGGAGGAGTTCTACGACGCTGAGGCTGATTCTTCGTCGATGCTTGCTGCCGAATTTTCACGAACTCAGCTCTCTTGGGGCACTTTCGGTCGGTTGACGAGTGCTCACCGTTGCAGTTGAGGCACTTCACCAGCGAATCTTGGATGCACTGGGATGTGATGTGCGCATCGGTACCACATTTGGCGCAACGACGCTTCAGGTGGCAGTTCTTACCTCCGTGCCCGAAGCCCAGGCAGTTGAAGCATTGTGTGACGTCACGATGCACTGGTCGGTATCGCTCCCACGACACGATAATGTTGAAAACCGCTCGAATTGCCTTCAGCTCAGGAAGCGTCGTCGATCCCTTAGCCAAATGCAGCAGGTAGAGCTGGTCACGGTACTTGATGTCTTTGTTGCGTCGGCTCATTTTGTGCACGGCCAACACATCCAGTTTCAAAACTTTTAGCTCGGCAGCTAATTCCTCCACTGGCATGTCGTACAGACCTCTGACGACGATTTTGTACGGCTTATCCATGACGACATCATGGGTAAAGTACTCCGCCTCGTTTTCGGTCAAGTAATCCTTGACCAGTTGATAGTGCTGCCTGGATTGCACCAGCACCTTAAATCCGTCCTGACACAGACGAATGTTGCCTAGGACTTTCCCAGACTTGATGAGTTCAACCAGCCCCGCTCGAAAGTCGATCGTTGCTGCTGATTGCCGCACATAAAAAGGAGGCAGTTTCTCCTTTCGCTGTTTCACTTCATTCTCCTTTGCTTCCGCTACCTGGTCCTCGTCAGGCAGTCCAGCAAACTTGTTGTTCTTAGCTGCTCCTCGTGCGATGAAGAGTTCTCCTCCTCCTCATCCATCGGTACAGTACCGTCGCTCTTTTTCGTCTTTTGCTGTTCGATGTCACTTCCAAAAGCACCTTCCTTTTGGAAATCCCCGGTTTTGGCCATCAGTTGAGGCCTCAACCTTCCTTTTGGAAATTCCCACTTTTTTGCCTGCTTGAGCCGCAGGTAGGGCGATATTGCCGGCGTTTTGCGCCGGGACGCGACGAGTCATGTTGATTCAGACAACCTTCACCAACGAATGCTCGGATAACAATGATTTAAATCAAACCTCGTACGATCTGATCGTACCAAATATTTATTTTTTTATATCAACTTTGTGTATAAAAAAACATTTTCCCAATATCCGTATTTTTTATTTTTTATATGTTTCAAGGGAACAAACCCCAAAACTTTTGAATTTTTGAGTTGTAGGGACACAAATTTTGCCAAGTTTTGATTTTTAAAATAATGGTGTTTTTTTTGGCACAAACAGGAATCCCATTCAATTTGTTTTTACATAAATTTTCATTGTAAATTAAATTTGCAATCGGATAGTACATTCCAAAAATGTTGATTAAGTTTGATTTTAACTTATAAAAAGTAGTTTTTCGCTTTTTTTTTGGTTACCTTTTTTAAGTTTAAAAACTTTCCTATATTTGTTAAGGCGTAACATACATGTAGAAAATTACAAAATTTAATATTACAGAAAATTCACCAAATTTATTAAAAATGATGATTTTCAATCACTCCTCGAAGTTTCACGAAGATATTTCATGTCTGAACTGAGTAAGAGACGATTTAAGTTCACAATTTTGCCATGCGCAAAGCGAAATGTCAAACTTTGTGAACATTTTTCTCTAAAAAAGGAGTTGATTTACGGGTGCCACGATATCTCAAGATGGGATGGACCAAAATAACTGAAATTCGGTGTAAAGACTCCCAAGACATATCCTGTGTGCATGACGATGCCCGATTATAAAATCTTGCTTTTTAAAAAAATACAAAAATCAAAAACTGACGCCTATATATATATTTTATATAAAAAAAAACATAAAAAAATATTTTTTTTTCTTTTTTAAAATCATGTTTTTGAAAATCGACCTTCGTCATACACACAGGACTGATTTAACGAGTCTTCACCAACATTTTGAGCTGATTTGGTCAAAGCAGTGTTGAGATATCATGGCACCAGTTTTATGAAACTGCTATATAATCACTATATCTCGGCAATGGTACATCCAAATGTCTTCATATTTATTTTGTTACTGGATTAAAATGTACATCTAAATGCCCTTCAGAAAGATCATGAAAAAGTTGAAATGTGTGCTTACACCAACCTCGGACATTTTTGACAATTTGCAATACACCCCTTAAAATGTGACAGATGATGAAACTTTTGTGTTTTTATCTGATACCATAAAAAAAAATAAAAAAAAACGGAATCAAGAGTAACCATTCAAGAAGGCGTAATATTCAATATTTGGCTCTTTTGGTAAATTGAATATTTCATCCTAAATTTTCAAAATATTTTTAACATAAAATGTGAATTTTTATGATTTGTGAAATTTTATGATCACTTCGAAATAAAAATATTTTGGAGGCAAGCCCAACATTTCAAGAGGGTGTCATATTGAATATTTGATCCTTTTGTTATATTGAATATTTGATCCTAAATTTTCAAAATACTTTTAACATAAATGTGAAATTTTATGATCACCCATAAAAAATGATTCAAAACTAACATTTCAAGAGGGTGTAATATTGAATATTTGGTCCTTTGAAATGTTAGTCTTGTTTCAGATAATTTCACAAATGTTTCTTTTTTAAACACTGAAAATTTGACCATTGGTTGCCGAAATATTGGCTTTATAAAATGCGGTGCTGTTTTGGCGTGACTTAGAAAACTTAAATTTTCTTGTTTGTTTTTCTTTATCCACTGTTTCTCTGCAAACAGATGTCCAAGATTCAATGTATCTTAGAGCAACTTTTTAATTTTTTTTTTAAATATTCTCAGAAATGGACAAAAATAACTGTAGTAAAAAAAAATTAAAAAAAAAACACACACACTATTTGAAGTCAAATCACAACTTGGTGGCAACATGTTTGAACGTATTTCTCTATGGTTCGAAACTGATTATTTCTTAGAGTGTTAATTTGTTTTTTGAATCCTAAACTTCAACTTTACCGAAGGCAACAAATTGTTCAGTAAATCCGTTTCAAAGATATAGATTTTCCAAAATTTTAATAGCACCTTTTTATGAACAGCTCCTGAATTTGTATAAAAGTTTGTACGATAAAAGCAATTATTTATAATATTTGGATATTTTTACAAATAAAGGAATAAATCAAGAAATGTTCACATATCAGATGCTGTTTCGTATGTTTTTTATATTTTACATTTTTGAGCATCATTTTTATTGAGTTCACCCCATATAAAACTCTCTGAAATTCGTCTGATGTCTGCCACAAGACGGAACTCCGGGTGTCATCAAAGTCCATTTAGGATCATTTATACTACTTTGGGTAGAATATTACTTATCATCTTTTCTGACGTCCTTTTCTTTGTACACACACACACACACACCGGCACCCAAGATTCCACAGCCACTTTTTTTCTTTCTTTCCTCTTGTGTGAGGAAAAAATCATGCGGATAAGCATTAATCAAAAACGTGATCGCAAATCATAACACATCCTCCTCGACCGTTCTTTTTGCTCTCTGATTCTTCTCTGGTTTTGGGGTCAGAATTCAGCATGTCTGTGGTCTGATGAGTAGGAGGGGTTCCGTAACGGAGATTTCGTGAGCTGGAAGAAAAATCGTCTGTGGGTTTCGTGTTGAATGGCGAGGATTCACTCCTCCAAAATGGCAGCCCAAAAATCTGCATTCACGACGTATGATGTCGCCTATCAATCATAAACTTAGGAAGCAAACCATTAGTCAACGGAACTTTTAAGGAAGAATTAAATTAAATGTTCCCAAACACTGTTTTCTTTTCGGTGTTGTACTCAAAATAGCCTTCCAGGGAAAATTCTGCTTCGCTGACCTGCTTTATTTAATTATCAAAGTTTCTTACCTGCTGCATACCTGTCCGAGGCCTTAATTCACTTAATGAGTGACCTATGTAAACTTAGTAGAAAATTAATGCAAACAAAGTTTCTTTACCCTCCAGGAAGAGCGAAGACATCACAGCCTCGTGTACCGTGAATGAAAAAAGGACGACCCTAACCGTTTTGTCCCTCGAATTTCCACCTCATCTGCTTGGTACTTTGATAATTTCTCAATCCGTTGCGCTCACTTTACGGTACCATCTGACATGTTTCCGTTTTTTTATTCCTTCTCCTTTCCCAATTTTATTTTTTATGAACCTAGTTCCTTTCGGCAGATGACAGAGTGAGTAGTTAAAAACTCCCACCCATCACCACCGTGACCAATAACCGCGTGGCGTGAAAGTGAAAATGAGCTGCGGAAAACATGTGTTAACCAAACAGACAATAAATTTCATCCACTTTGATCTGTGACAGTAAGTTCGGTGCAGCGCAACATCTGCCCTAATGGACCCACCGTGTCACACACGCACACTGTGTTGGTTTGGTTCATTAGACAGCAAAGTGGGAAATTGGTCACGAGTGTCGTGTCGTGTAAAATAGATGTAGTGACACGACGGTGACGTATTAGAATCAACGTCAGGCATTCAGTGCAGTATAGTGGTATTTTGACAGCTCTCGGTGGCACGTTTGGATGATTTGTGGGATTTTTGAATGTTTTCGAGTGGTCGTCAAATTAGTGCAGGGTAAATTGATTAAAAAGGAATCGTTGAGAGATTGCTGTTTTTTTGTTGTAATCAGTGAGGTCAAACTTATTTGTTGCTCTTAACTACTGTGTGATTGCATTATACAATTTGGCAGTTTAAAATGTGTTGACAATATTTTTTTCGGTATTTTTTTTGTACCGCCTCAACTTAGCCAAACAAATAAATACAGGTTTCGGCTGTAGATAAATCTTAGATTGGTAACTATTGATTCCATTTTCATCGCTAGAAAAGAATATTTTGTTTTTTTTTTTCATATCTCTGAATTTGATATCACGAATTTTTAATCATGATCATCGTTTTAAAAGAGTCAAATAAAACGTTTTAAGCATTTAAAAAAAAATGGATATCACTAAGATAATAGATGTTTTTTTTTAATTCTTTGCAATCCATCTATCGGCAACACAAGGTTGGATCAAAATTGTCAAAAAAAAAGTACAGTCATGCCCCGGTTTTGCACTGCCCTGTTTATGATTCGTTCAGCTGCTTCGGTTAACGACCCAGTGCTTATGGGATTTTGGTTACATGGGAGAAATTGGCCATAATCCTACGAAAAATCATTCAAACTTAAAATAATTATAGTGTTTTGGAATCGGGATCATGTTAGCTATCCATTGCAAATATAATTACATAAAAAAATGTTTGTTTCTCGATAAAATCCTCAAAATTATTGTTTTTGGAATATGGGTGGCAAATGATCGGAATTTTTTCATACCTTTCGAGCGTTTTAACACACATTTTCAAAAATACTCAATCATGAACAAAAACAATTTTTTCGTATTTTTTATTTTCTTACTTTCTTACTTTAAACGTCCAAATTGAGTTCTGCGACCCCAATTTACTCAAATTTGACTGGTTGATTGCCTATTAAATTAAAAATGCATTTTTTTTCAATATTTCATCACCGCCATTTTGGTCGCCATCTTGAATTTAAAAATTCTAAATCACTTTAGAGCTGTTAAGGGGATACTGAATCTCAACAATCAAAAATAGGACAACAAAATGTTTTTTTTGTGATTCGATTATCCGAAGCGAAATTTCGCCAAGGCCTTCGGAAAATTGAGTCTGGACTGTATGTATTTTTGATAAAAAAGCACTATTTTTTTTAAGTTTTTTACAATATGGGTATCAAATGTTTAGGGAGAGTCGTGTGGTGTTCGTTGGATCGATCGGAGAGTGAATCGACGCGCGTGAACCCGCGGGAAAGTGGTAGAAAGTTCTCGAAATCATTGAAAAAGGGGTCGCGGTGTGGCCAGAGAAGTTGGGCCATCAGTCGTGTGGTGTTCGTTGGATCGATCGGAGAGTGAATCGACGCGCGTGAACCCGCGGGAAAGTGGTAGAAAGTTCTCGAAATCATTGAAAAAGGGGTCGCGGTGTGGCCAGAGAAGTTGGGCGTCGTTCGTTGGATCGATCGAAGTATGAATAGGCGCGCGCGAACCCGCGAGAAGTAGATCGGAAAAGAATTGAAATAGAGATTCGCATCGTTGAATTATATATTATATTTTCATTTCGTTTTGAAAGCCCATCCCATAGCATCGTTGCTCGGATGGCACGCCGGCGGTAAGAAGTAAAAAATACGCGATTGATAAGACCTTCTCATAGCGTCGTAGCTCGGAAGGCAACGATTTTTTTTTTTTTTTTTTTTAATTTATATTTATTCAAATTTCTTTTCCATGTACATTCATTCAGTTAAAATATTATTGAGTGTCCAATCACAAACGATGACTTTTCACCTCAATTTTAAATACAAGCAACTTTCATTTATTCATGAAATATTGTAGCTTTCGCTATTCAGTGATTTCAAATGTAGGAGGTCCTACATGTACAAAAGGAAAAGGGATACCTTAAAACTAACTTATAAACTATATAAAGAGCGGATCAATGCAGCTGAAGACTGCAATGATTTTTGTCGAAATGCATCAATTATCTTATTGGACATAACATCCAAAGTGTCAACTTCGGCTAATTGATGAAGTTCACTGGTGCTGAACCAGGAGGAAGTTTCAGAATCATTTTCAGAATTTTGTTCTGAATCCTCTGAAGTTTTTCTTCCTGGTTAAGCAACAGCTTGTCCAGATCGGCACAGCATAAAGCATGGCAGGTCTGAAAATTTGTTTATAAATTAACAGTTTATTCTTGAGACAAAGTCTAGAATTCCTGTTTATAAGTGGATACAAACATTTAATATATTTGTTACATTTAACCTGGATACTTTCAATGTGATCCTTGTAAGTAAGGTTTTTGTCAAAAGCAAGTCCAAGATATTTCACTTGATCCTCCCACTTTAAATTTACCTCATTCATCTTTATAATGTGATGACTTTTTGGTTTAAGAAAATCAGCCCTTGGTTTGTGAGGGAAAATAATAAGTTGAGTTTTGCAGCATTTGGAGTAATTTTCCATTCTTTCAAATAAGAATTGAAAATATCCAAGCTTTTGTAATCTTCTTGTGATGACACGAAGGCTTCTGCCTTTGGCGGAGATGCTTGTGTCATCAGCAAAAGTGATTTCTGACATCCTGGGGCAAATCAGGCAAGTCAGAAGTAAAAATATTGTATAAAATTGGACCCAAAATGCTTCCTTGAGGGACGCCAGCACGTACAGGTAGTTGATCAGATTTGCTATTCTGATAACATACCTGCAGAGTACGATCCGTCAAATAATTTTGAATAATTTTCACGATATAAATCGGAAAATTAAACCTTTTCAATTTCGCAATCAAACCTTTATGCCAAACACTGTCAAATGCTTTTTCTATGTCTAGAAGAGCAGCGCCAGTAGAATAGCCCTCAGATTTGTTGCTTCGAATTAAATTTGAAACTCTCAACAACTGATGAGTAGTTGAATGCCCAAGGCGAAATCCAAACTGCTCATCAGCGAAAATTGAATTTTCATTAATGTGCGTCATCATTCTATTAAGAATTATTCTTTCGAATAATTTACTAATAGATGAAAGCAAACTAATGGGCCGATAGCTTGAGGCTTCAGCAGGATTTTATCCGGTTTCAAAATCGGAATTACTTTGGCATTTTTCCAACTACTGGGAAAATATGCCAAATCAAAACATTTGTTGAAAATTTTGACCAAGCAACTTAAAGTTGCTTCTGGTAATTTTTAATTAAAATGTAAAAATGCCATCCTCACCAGGGGCTTTCATATTTTTAAATTTTTTGATAATAGATTTTATTTCATTCAGATCCGTATTAAAAACTTCATCTGATGAAAATTCTTGTTCAACAATATTCTGAAATTCTATTGAAATTTGATTTTCAATAGGACTCAAAACATTCAAGTTGAAATTATGAGCACTCTCAAACTGCTGAGCAAGTTTTTGAGCTTTTTCCCCATTAGTTAATAGAATATTATCACCATCTTTTAAAGAAGGGATGGGTTTTGAGGTTTCTTAAGAACCTTTGAAAGTTTCCAAAAGGTTTGGAATAAGGTTTAATTTGTTCGACATCTCTTGCGAACTTTTCATTTCGCAGGAGAGTGAATCTGTGGTCAATAACCTTTTGCAAATCTTTTGAATTCGCTTCAGTGCAGGATCACGAGAACGTTGATACTGTCTTCGGCGAACATTTTCAGACGAATCAGAAGCTGAAGATCGTCATCAATAATGGGAGAATCAAATTTGACTTGGACTTTAGGAATAGCAATATTCCTAGCATCCAAAATTGCATTAGTTAAAGATTCCAAGGCTGAATCAATATCAGCTTTGGTTTCTAAAACAAAATCATGATTTAAATTATTCTCAATATGATGCTGATACCTGTCCCAATTAGCTTTGTGGTAATTAAACACAGAACTATTGGGTCTGGTAACTGCTTCATGAGAAAGTGAAAAAGTTACTGGAAGATGATCAGAATCAAAATCAGCATGAGTCACTAAAGGACCACAATACTGACTTTGATTTGTCAACACCAAATCAATTGTTGATGGATTTCTAACAGAAGAAAAGCAAGTTGGCCCATTCGGGTATAAAACCGAATAAAGACCAGAAGTGCAATCTCTGAACAGAATTTTACCATTGGAATTTACTTTTGAATTATTCCAAGATTGGTGTTTGGCATTAAAATCACCGATGATCAAAAATCGAGATCTATGCCGAGTAAGTTTATTCAAATCCCCTTTGAAATAATTTTTATTTTCCCCAGTGCATTGGAATGGCAAATATGCAGCTGCAATCATAATTTTCCCAAAAGAAGTTTCAAGTTCAATGCCCAAACTTTCAATAACTTTTAACTTAAAGTCACGTAACGTGCTATAAGTCATACTACGGTGGATAACTATTGCAACTCCACCGCCATTTCGATTCATTCGGTTATTAGTTATAACTTTATAATCTGGATCACTTTTCAAATAAGTGCCAGTTTTTAAAAATGTTTCGGTTATAACAGCAACATGCACGTTATGAACTCGTAAAAGTTGAAAAATTCATTTTCTTTCGCTTTTAAAGAGCGAGCATTAAAATTCATAATATTGATGGAATTACTTAGATCCATGATTAAACTTCAGGGTAAGAACAACATCATTCGCAAATTTTAATCCAATCTGGATTGCTTCCATCATGGATGTAGCATTACTCATTGTTTGAATCAAACCAAACAGTGAGTTTTGCAAAAAGTCATTTTTCAAACGTAACATCGCCGAGATCAGAAGATCCCAAAGCGTTGCCAGCAGAAAAATTTTCAAATGAGATTTGAGGTACCTGCCCAATTTCAGAAAGATTGGTAGAGGATTTAAAATTCGTGGATGAACCCGAAACGACGTTAGCATAAGAAATGCCATTGTTGTTACCTAACTTTTCCACGGTAGGGGTATTTCTAGCATTGTTCGAGTGAGACAGCACGAACGTTTGATTTAAAGATGCAGGTACAACCTGACTTTGAGAAAATTTCGGTTTGGATTTCGGCTGATGCTTAGCACGAGAATCCAAAACCTTTTTCTGATGGGGCAATCCCAGAAATTTGATTTGTGATTTCCACCACAATTTGCACATTTAAATTGGGTGACTTCTTTCACGGGACAATTGTCCTTGTCGTGAGAAGAATCCCCGCAAACCATGCATTTTGGAACCATGGCGCAATGATCAGTACCGTGACCGAATGCCTGGCAACGCCGGCACTGGGTCAGATTCTGGCCATTACCGCCATGTTTCTTAAAATGCTCCCACTTTACCCGTACATGGAACAAAAACTGTACTTTGTCCAAAAGTTTCAAATTGTTGATTTCATTTCTGTTGAAATGAATCAGATAAAATTGAAGTCAAACCAAAGCGAGAAATATTCCCGTTTGATTTTTTCTTCATTGGTATTACTTGGGATGGGGCAAAGCCAAGCAACACCTTAAGTTCGTTTTTGATCTCATCCACCGACAAGTCGTTGGAGAGACCTTTCAAGACCGCCTTGAATGGACGAGCATTCTTGGTCTCATACGTGTAGAAATTGTGTTTGTGGTTTTCAAATAACCAACAAAAGTTTGGTGATCTTGTAAAGATTCCGTCAACAAGCGACATTCTCCTCTTCGACCAAGCTGGAACGAAACCTTCAAATTGCAAGTTTCCTTGCAATTCTTCAGTTGCGTTCGAAAGCTGGCCAAATCGGAGACGGAAGTCACAACAATTGGCGGAGCCTTTACTCGTTTCTCGACGGCAGAAGGCTCAGTACGAGGAGAAGGTTCCTTGTCATCAGTTTCGGATAAAACACCGAAACTGTTTGTCAATGGAATTGGAGGATTGACCTCACATTCAGAATCAGAATCAGACCTCAGAAGAGGCTGTTTTCTTTTTCTGTTTCCGTTAGCCGGTTTAGCGTTCAAACGCTTCACCGACGTAACGACCAAATCTTCAGAAGATTTGCGTTTACCTTTGTTTTGACGCATTTTGCAAGCAAAGTTCTCTTAAAAGATGGCTTCGTTTGTAAAATACAACAAAATTTCAGGCGGGGTTAGTCTTGAAAAGACTGTTTAGAATTTTGGAAAATAACTCAGGTAGTCTTTAAAAAGACTGTGAATTTTGTTTTGAAATAACTCTGAGCTTAGGTAGTAAAAAATACCGCAGCTCTAGTGTCCGTTCACCACGAAGGTTCGCAAGACACTGACGGAAGGCAACGATTGTTTCATTTTCTGGTCATATCATCTACCAAGATGAATCCTGACCTTTCCTTTCCTTCCCCTACTAACACAATTCCCCCACTTCCCGTGATGCTTGAAGGAGATGCTGTGGATTCAACGGTCTCATGCGGTGTCAACAGGTATAGAGCGACAAACTCTGTGTCTGATGAGTCTGCAACTTCAACTATCGGACTAACATTCCTACCTTTGTTGAACTGCATCTCCTTGGGGGCGCCGGTATTGACTTAA
Organism: Culex quinquefasciatus; assembly: GCF_015732765.1. Lineage (NCBI taxonomy): Eukaryota > Metazoa > Arthropoda > Insecta > Diptera > Culicidae > Culex > Culex quinquefasciatus. Next base: position 151,699,390 of record NC_051862.1, on the reverse strand, counting down.
AGCAGAGATCTTCAGGGGTTATACAGTGAGGATGATTAGCTCCCACTATTCATCTGTTGGTTCATTGTGTAACTTCAGCTGATCCGTCAATAACGGAGTAGCAGCTCATTGGCAGTCAACCATGCTCATGCTCATGCTCATGCTCATGGGTATCAAATGTTTAGGGAGACGTATATTTTTTCAGCTGTCATATTTTGAATTTGAATTTTTTTAAAACGTTCGATTCAAATTTATAAACCGGAGTTCCTGTCCAATATTAATGGTGGTAGCGGTTGAGGTAGTTTCAGTGGAATATCTCTTGGGGTTGACGATTACAAGAACAAGAAGGCAGGATCAGCAACAGCTGGAGCATTTTATGAAGCGGTCATCATGATCCTGTTCCAATCTACCAGGCCAGCAGTAGCAGACTAAATACATCGTGTGGTGATCAGTACCTACTTGCGGCGTCGTATGCTTTGCTGCCGGTCGAGCGGTACCAGGATCGCTGCTTGAAGAACCGAAACCTTGATTGTTGCTGCCCGCTACTTTACTATAGTCCTGTTCAAGTCCAGAAGTCTTAGAAGAATTACGATTCAAGTGGCATTTGATGAAGTTCAAACCCTGCTGGAACTGTTTAATCTTGATTTGGTGAGATCTATCCATTTTATCTATCATGGATCGAAGCAACCTGCGCGTGTGTTCGGACGACAAAATTTTCGCTGTCGTTTTTTTTCTCTGTCCGAAGTGGAATTTTCTCAAGATTTGTTTTTTGGTTGAGTTCTGTTCCGTTGGATGTTGGATTGCTAAACCGGCCTGGATGGATGGATCGCACAGGTGGGGATGCTAGAGCAGGACAGTTTAAAGACCCGCAACCTACCTCATTCCGGGTAGGTTGCGGAACTGAATCTGAAGGCCGTCGAAACTTCCCCGACGACGAAGGTTCGACCGGGAAATGGACAACTTCCGGAAGCCTGAGAACACTGGAACGCGCATTGGGAAGGTGGCGAGCGCAGTCCATCTCCGCGTGAATGGACCTGGTCGAAGTCAAAATTCCAGGAACGAAACGGGAATCGGAGCCGTGGGACCGGTTAAGGTGGAGTACAGTTGCAGCGGGGAGACTACATTGCCACTGTTTCGACGAAAAGAGAAAAAGAAGAACGATGGATCAGATTACGAGTGGAGCGTTTGCAATCGGAAGCAGCCCAACCGGGGACCGGCCTTTCGATATTACGTGTATCTTGCGAGACGCTTGAAGAGAAGCTGATTTTGAAGAAGATATCAACTGGTGAGCTCGTTCTTTTTATAAAACAAGTATTCTTTCATTTATTCTGACACACACACATCACTTAAGACAACAAAGCAAAATTATTACTATATACGCGGTAGGGTGTTTCCTTGCTCGTTCGCTGTGAGTTGTGGATTGCCTGCTTCTCTAATGAAGGTTCGACTAAGGGGGCATGCTTATTAATTTCTCGTCGCTCCATACCCTCAGTGACGTGATGGGAGCAAGGGCGTCTATGCAAAGTGTCCCCACCGCTACAAATTTCCGGCGCTTGGGGAGGGAAGCGGGAAACCATTTTGATCTATGCGCCGGTATTTGTAGCATTAAAATTCGTGCAAAAAAACGTATGCACGTGGGTGTACAGATTACGGAGTAAAAGATGATCGAATTGTTCACCTAGCGCTCACATGTGTTTCAGGACCAAGTTGCCTGCGGGTATGGGGATCATACATACATACATACATACATACATCTATCCATTTTATCTATCATTATTTGAAACATGATTTTATTCCCTTAGTTTATATTGTATTCTATTGATCAAATGATATATCCATATTATCCCTTTCCCACCGTCCCTTTCTCATATCCTACTGTAAAAAATATTGTAAATTTAAGTTTGTTTTTGCAATATTGGGTATTCAATGATCGAGATTTTATCATACCTTTCAGAAGAAATAACACATATTTTTGAAAATATTCGAATATTACATACTAAAATTGCGTCTTTTAATTAAGAAAATTTTGGTACCAAAACATCTATAGATCATCGCTGAAATTTTAAAGTTATCGAAGTTTTAGTGAGAAAAGTTGATTTTTTGCCGATTTCGTCATTTTCCGGTTTTGCGCGCGGCGCGTCGAAAAACACGGATTTTATTTTCATAAAATCATATCTCGGAATCCTGTTAATGAAATCCTCCCATTTTTAATATGTTATGTAAAAATGTCCGGGGAATCCAATAAAAATATTTTCAGACATAGGCTCATTGGTCCAGACACCGTCAAAACGGCATTTTAATGTTTCGTACGCCCTTTCATATGTTAGGGTAGATTTTTGAAACTTGTTACTATTTTTCTTTGAAAGTCCAACTTATCACCTTTCATTTGCGTATAAGACAATTGAAATCGGTCAAAATGGAGCGAAGTTATGATTTTTTGAAAAAAGTGGTTTTTGCGAAAATCGACGAAAATGGCCATTTTTCGAACCACCCTAACACGGCGTAGGTCACTCGAATGGCCAAACAAAAAAAATACGGGTCTAATTATTTCGGCCAAGGAACCCTCAGAAAATTTTGGAGCCCTATCCGAGCACTTTTGTTTTTTTCCATCCTGTTTTCGTGGGCAATTGCTGTATATATATTTATTCGTCGTCTTATATCGGTAAAGTCAGGTATTTGGTATTAGTTCGTCACTTCGAATGCCTGGGTGGATAGAAGCTTAGGTGTTAAAAGAGGTTTGCAATTGCCTCACAGATTTTCGAAATTTCACATACCAAATGTCTTTAAATTGACTGATTTCATGGAAAATTGCTCCAACTTCTGAGGAGAACTCAATTTTGCGAATTTACCAAATTTGGACAATAGAATTCGATTGAAAAGGTTGAATCTATATAATTAAAAAAATTCGACGGTTTTGTTCGAACGCGAATCAGTTCAATACGGAGCATCTATATGTTTATATGCTGAAAAATTCCCACTTTGGCCACTCTGGGACCGATTCTGGAGCATCTTCAGATTGTATAGGAAACTTTACGTAAACTCACAGTGATCACAGGAAGCTGAACAAGCCTCAACGTCAAGAAACAAAAAAAAAAGACAATACGAAGTTTGTCGGGTAAGGCTTGTTTTGTATAAAAACCGTCAAAGGTCGTAGAAGATTTGCTGTCATGCTTCTTTGTAGATCATTTGTAAATTTTTAATACCGTCAACATTTTGCTTAAGATTTCTTCAAAATGTTGAAAGAGGGATCAAATTACCCCCAACATTTTGAAAATGCCGGTTTAAAATATTTTTTTTTGCAATTCCGTCGTGAAACTACTCACTTTTCCTGTCATTCTTGAACGACGAAATAGCCTACTTTTCTGTACCAAAAATAACAGAATCGAATAGCAACACTTTTCAAAATAAATGCTGAAAAGTTCTACTTTTCAGCACTCAAATGGGTGCAGAAAAGTTGAACTTTTCAGCACTTGTTTTGAAAAGTAACTTTTTTCAACATTTTTTTGATTTAAACGATTTATTGACAAAATACATGAAAATTTGACTTAAAATTTCACTCAGTGTGCGTTTTTTGAAATTGCAAAAAATGTTGTATGGAACTCGTTGCAAAACTTGTTTTTTTCAGCACTCTTCGTATTTATCCAACTCGGTGAACCTCGTTGGATAAATGTACGACTCGTGCTGAAAAAATCCTCTTTTTGCAACTTGTTGCATAATAGTAATTTTTTCCAGGAGTTCTACAAGAGCTCTTCAAAATAGCTACAGCATAGCAGTTTGGACCGCGGTAGGATAAAACTCTCTTAAAGTACTCTTCCAAACTCCTGAAGAAGTTTTGAAGAGAATTTTATCCTACCGCGGTCCAAACTGCTATGCTGTAGCTATCTTGAAGAGCTCTTGTAGAACTCCTGGATAAAATGCTACTTGGGTTATGTGCGATACTAAAAAGGGGGATCAAGTCTCCCCATTCTCCCCTATATCTTCACGTTAAATGATCTTAATAATGTTTTAATTTTATTAAATCAGTATGGTAATGTTCAAATCTCTCTAGTTTTGATTGTACTTAATCAACAAGATCAAAACAGATACGACAATCGGCGGTATCGCCGGTATATCTTGTCGCCACTGGAGACCCCTCTTCCAACGAACTCAAAGACAACTCCACAATGACTTCTGGCAACCCTTGCCTACCCAGCAGACGGAACCAACCCGAGAGCAAACAAAATTGACTAATTAATAATAATTTATTTAGACACGGTGCGCGAGCGGTTAGTTTTGCTTTGAAACCCTCCCCCCACCCTTCTTGGCTCTTGCTGTTCGTTTATCTTGTACTGATTTACCGATATGCAAATAGACAAACAAAACCCATCATTCCTCTGGCACCGCGGTCGGTTGGCCGTTTTGTGCACACTTGGCAAAAAAGAACCCTTCACCCACAGTCGGCAGTGTGTCGTCCACCCTCGCCTTCGGCGACCCCACCGAAGGGACCAAGTCAAAGAACTCGGAAAGTCATTCACCAAAGTTTATTTTCCATCATCATTATCAGTGACCAAAACCGATTTAGTGGGTGCGCTTCTTCTCTGTATTTTTGCTTTTGAACGGGCGAGGTTGGTCATTTTGAACTATTTTTGTCGCGTTTTTAAACGTTTTATTGTTTGAATATCATTTAATCTAAAATAGAGATTTCAGAGATTCAGAAAAATTCATCCAACGGCAGTTTTTCCTTTATTTGTTTTTTTTTTATTATTATTTCATAGCAGATTTGCCAGAATTTCACTGTTGTTTAACTCACGAATCATCTAACAATGCAAAAATGTAAATTTAAAAATATTTAAAACTTAATTTATCTAACTGCTCAATGTTTCGAATAGGATTCGTAATTGAGAATTTGGACCATCTTAGAACCAACTACCCTACCACGTATGCTTCTTCTCTCTTCTATTGAAGCAGGGATATTCTACAAACGAGCGAATATCTCAACGGAAAAGGCACGTTTCTGATGGCACGGGGGAACGCAGAGGAGGTTGTCGTTGTTTGTTTGCTTGCTGGGAAAACGGAAAATTCAGACGAAAGCCTCCTTCTACATTCGAAAACATACACAGCAGCAGCCAGGAGGCTCCGCTGAGTGGCGCTGGCGTTACGCAAGAACTGAACATCAGTGCAAATATTTGCCCGCTGTAACTGCTCGCTAATTGAAATTTCAGAATTTCTCCTCTATCCCGTAGGCAGCAGCTGGAAGGGAGATGCTGTCGTTGAACCTTGGGCCTGATGTGTAAAGTTTGAATTTATTCTTAACTTGAAAAACATCGCAACCTTGTTGTTGTTCATTTTAATCTATCTAATCATGGCATGATGTTGGGAGTTCATGAAAGTGATCTGCTTGAACAATTCATGTGATATTAAGTATTAGAGTATCGTTGAATAATCATGGGAACTATTACAATTTTATATATTCAAATATTTTTTCCATTCAACAGTTTTACGGTTTCAATTTCTACGCCAATCGTTAGTGAAAAAATATACAATCTACCTACCTACTCCTAGTTATAGAGATATTAGTTGAATCGTTGCATATTACAAGACCACATCCACCTACAAGTGTTGATTAGTTGACTAATATTCTTCACAAAATATTTAAATCCCTTCTGACAAACAGTCACCGCAAAAGAATTTGGAACCTTGAGATACCAAATTTAAAACCGCAGCTTCTGCAGACGACGTCTTCGGAACCGGCTACACAGCGTTCGTCGTATTTAATATGTCATAAACTGACCGCGTGCGGCACCACACCGGAGACACTCTTATCTGGAGTAGGTATTTCTGGAATTCTTTCGTGTCTCGAACCCAGGCTGCTGCACCTCAATTCCTCCGAAAATTCTTGGACCGCCTGGAGCCTGGCCAGGCTGGAGCCGGCGTTATCTACCGTGGGGGGGAACCGTTTCACTTTCGTTGTTCACTTCAATTTATGGACCGCTTTTTTTTCGTGTTGAAAAGATGCAAAACAAAACGACGCGACGGGCAATAACGACCGTCAACGGCTTAAGAACCCACTTCGACGCCGATAATAGGCTTACAATTGAGGGTTTCTTGTTAAAGTGTGCACACGCCGGTGGAGGTGGAGGTTGTAATTACAAATCAATTCAGCGCTCGTGCGGACGATTTTCGACAATCTCCCGCTCTGAAGCATGTATTCTTCTCATATCAATTCATGGCGATTGTGTTGGATATGTGCGAGTGTGCGACGGGCCGTACAATATGCCGACTTCCGTGCATTGTTCTTGTTGTGTGTCCCTTTTGGTAGGACTGTTGGACCCTCTGATGCTGCAGAGGACACTCACTGTTTATTGAACCTGACTGACGGGGAATTCTCAGCGAAAGAGATGCTCTCTTTGAATACTTTAGGGTTTTTAATCATTCTTTTCATAGTTAGAAAACATTTTCAAATAGACCACCAATGTATTTTTGTAATCCAAAACAACATTGTAAATTCTCATCAAATGCAGTATGTGTAATGTTTTTCAAACATTCCTTTTTAATTTTTAGGAAATAGAATAATTTACAGAACCTTGAGAATAAATAGAATACGACTCAATCACCCAATTGCATGAATAACATTTTAAATTTTGGTTTACTGTTTGCTGTTGACAGAAGTGTAGCCAGTATTTTGGTTAGGGGGCGCTGGAAGAAGAAATTTTCTTTTCTTCTTCTTCCCTCTCTCCCATATTTCTTCCAAAAAATTGGGGGGGGGCCTGGCTGTTGACTTAGTCAGTTTTGATTTTTCATGTCTAAAAAGTGTGTTAAATACAGGGTTGCGAATGAGCGAGCGCTCACGGAAGGCGTGCTCGCTCCAGCTGGAGCGTGAGATTTTATCAGGTAGCTCGTGATCGCTCGCGCTCGCCGCAAATGCACTGTTTGTTTAAAAATCCACATTTGACCAATTACAGTGCATTGCTTGATATGTACAAAAAAATTAATTAGAAATTATGTGTATTTTATGTTTAAAAAAACACCAAAAAGCAAAATATTGAAATTTTGTTTATTGTACCTTTAAAAACCCAAAAATAAGCTTAAAAGGAGTTGCAATCATCCCGTATATTCGGAAAATTCTACCCTATTTTCTAGAATAAGAAAGAGAAGGACTATCTTTATTAAAAATGGTCATTCGTTTCCAATCACTTAACGATATATTAAACGGAATGATTTTTTTAGTAGTAGTTCATTCTGACTCGCACTTTGCAGAGGTAGTACACCCAAAATTCAGAATCGAGATAATCGTTCTCTCAAAACTTATTGAGGGCTCAGTGCCAAAATCGATAGAATAATGGTACCAACTCACACCATCATAACAAATGAGTTCATTCGTTAGTTGAATCAATAAATCTCCAACAAGTGTCATACATCGACTTCTGACTTCTCCATGGTCACCAAGCTGTGGTGGCCGAGGCAGCTAAGTCATTGGATTGGTTTGTCAAAGATCTCTGATTCGATTCCCGTTGTCGAGACTTTTGGTTTTTTGTTTGACGGATGATTTTTTTTTGCAAATGAACCTCGAGAGAATAGTTCTATTGCCCATCTCGAGCTGTGTTCTCTGCGTCCGTGAATGGTACCACTATTCTCTCGACTCGAGACCATCATTCTCTCGGACTAGCGCTGCCAGTTTTGGGTGTAAATAAACTTGTCAGGTACACAAAACAGTTTAATATTATATTTTAATCAACCAAGCACATAACTTTGAATCGAACACTCCGGAGAATAAAATTTAATTTTAATCTTCTTGAATTTTTTCTAAGGTTTTTAGGTTTTTTTTTTGTTTAGGCGCCGATACCCTTCCGCCACAATCTATCTCTGCTTACCTTAATTTTTATTAAGATAAGGCCTTTTAATTCGAAAATATTTATACTTTCAACTCTGACTGTAAGTCTTCAAAATGGTTTGACCCTTGCGAATGCAACCTTTTATTCAAAAACATAATTAATGAAAATAAGCTATTCCAATTACTATATCATTAAAAAAAACTTCACTTAGCAATGTTTCCGCTTCAAAAAAACGTAAAACGATTAACGATACAGCCAAAATTAGCGCTCCGTGAGCGAAATATGAGCACGAGCGCAAGCGTGAAGCAAACGCGAGCTGAAAAAAAACGAAATGAGCGAAAAATGAGCGCTCACGAGCGCGTGAGCGCGTGAGAATCGCAACACTGGTTAAATACAAAATTTATTTTTCTAAGTAGTTCTCGTATGCACACGCAGATTCAAATCAGCTTTTCAAGTGAAATTCAAAAAAGAAAATTATCTAAATTTCTCACTTTTAGTATAAACTCAAAGTTTGTGTTTTTTTTAGAATTAATTCTCGTACATTTTCGTACATTTTCAACTTTTCAACTTCAACTTTTTTTGTGCGGTATTTTGCAAAATTAGCTGATTCAAGAAAGTTTAGAGTTTCAAAAATAGGGTGAATACAGGTGAATACAGATATTGTATTAAAAAGTTTTGGGGCTTCATGTTAATATTTCGTCGCTTGTGTGTTATCTTATGACACGTAGCTTTTTGCGTTTTTCTTAGGTCCGAGACACCGAAATCGCATTTTTTCAAATGTCGTAGTTCGAGGACGTTGGATTATCGAGTATGACCTGTATTTTAATTTCAAGTTAGAAAAAATGACCCTTGGCAAAATGTATTGATCAAGATTTCTAAGCTATCTATTTTCAACTTTGTCAAAGTCAGGAGACAATAACTTCTGATTCAATTTGTTATAACCTGATTAGGAATTAGGGGAAATATACCCATTTTAATCACACTAAGCCGTTCGACCAATTCTCATCACTTTTGCCATTTTTCGCTATTTAATCAACATTTTCAGATGTATCAACAATGAAGAGTTGCTTGCTCACTTTTATTTGAGCTATTTATTACTTTGGAACAGTCAAAAACACTTTATTTAAGCTGTAATTCATGATCAAAGTGCTGATAGGCCGATAATAGAAATAGGCTGAGAAAGGGTATAGTTCCCCTAGAAGGAATTTACAAAAAAATAAATTTATCTGTTTATTGTTTTTGCATATTTTCGACACATATTTTTTTTTTCTTGTGTAATCAAATTGGAATATACATTTTGTTAGTAGAAGGTTTAATTCAGGGCTGCGGAGTCGGGTCATATTTCAAGCGACTCCGACTCCGGCTTTCTGAGTTAAGCCGACTCCGACTCCGACTACGACTCCGGCTCCAGCTTTCCACAAATTGTTGACTCCGGCTCTGACACCTAATCTGTATTTTACATATGAAAAAAAAAAAACGCATTTTCAGAACAACAATTTTGTGAGTAAATTTGAATTTTGTTGTTTGATAAATTGGAACATTTTATTTAACTACTTTAAATTTACATTATTTTTTTATGTTAATAAGCTAGCTACACTAATTTTTGATTGTTTTTTTTCAGCAAGTTTTCATTTACTGAAAATTTCAGTAGTACTGAATTCAGAATTAACTGAATTCAGTAATGAGAAATGGGTGTGCAGTAACTACCCTGGATACCCTGGTTTTGAAATAAACCATTTTCAAAGTAACTATTTTTTAAAGCTTTTTTGAATTTATTTGAGATAACGTACCTTGGACATTGTGTGATTCAGCTCAGTACACACTTTAAACATACAAATCATGAGATAATTCTAATATTTGAAAAATAAATTAAATTATATCAATTATATCACCTCGATTTAACCCTTTCAGGCCTGATGGGTCAAATATTACCCAAAAAATCAAAATTTTCAAAACTAGCCTATAATTTTCGTATAAGAATCATTTTCCCATAATTAACCTTAAAAATATTTTTTTGAAATTTCAGGCCTGAAGGGGTAAGGTATTTAAAAAAATAGACTTGTCAACGATTTTATTTAAGGATCAACACTTAAAGAGTTTTGTAGAGAATTTGTAAACATTGGGGTAATCGATTTATCTAATAAATTCAATGACTCGTATATGCGAGGCACAAGAATGCCGGTTTAACTGTATTTCAAAATTGAGCTTTTCAATCACAATAAAAATGCTTCGAAAACATCAAGGAATCTGATAAATATCTTGAACCAAAAAATAAATTAAACAAAAAAATGTCAACGCAGTGCAAGCAATCCAATAAATAAACTTAAAATATAAAAAAATGGGAATTAACCTGAATTATAACAAATATTGAACAATAAATAAGTTCGTAAATTTTTTGACAACTCCGACTACAGCTCCGACTCCGGATCTATCAGAAATTTAGCCGACTCAGACTCCGACTCCGACTCCGACTCCAGGTCCCCAAAAAGACCCGACTCCACCGACTCCGGCTCCGACTCCGAATCCGACTCCACAGCCCTGGTTTAATTCAACCAAAATTTCTTCAAACAGATTTGAAATTATGTCCATAAATATGATATTTTTTTCCATTTTTGGAATCCGGGAAAACAATAATCTAAAATCCCAATTCGGGAATTCACGTTTTTTCAGCAAAATTTCCTTCAAACGTCATCAACACAACACAAATAAGTTTTGTTACTTAAAGTATGAGATTATTGTATAACTGTAAACATCACTTTGGTTGAAAGGCAATTTAGTTAAATCCCAACTCCCACTAACTTTGACCATTTCAGGAATAAACTGACTTCAAATTAGTTGATAAAAATAATTTTGATTTGGCTAACTTGGATTTTTTTCAATTTTTATGGTTTCGATATAAAAAATCGTCAAAAATCAAATTTTCATCCAATTTTTGATCTTTTAAAATCATTCACTGGAAAGAAGAGCTAGCTTTTTCTTTGGGTAAAAGTAAGAAGAGTAAAAGTGTTTATCTGGAGTTTTTTTTGAAAAGGTCCAATAAACCAAATTTCCAGTTTTTGCTTTTTGGGTGTTTTTGTAACCGCCTTGAGTCAGGGGTATTAAAAAACACCCAAAAGGCAAAAAATGAAAATTTGGTTCATTGGACCTTTTCAAAAAAAAAAAAAAAACTCCAGTTATTATTTTTCAACATTTAGAAATTGGTAAGCTTACCTAAAATTCCAGGAATTCCTACATAAAATAGTATTTTCTTTAATTTTGAGTTCATTATTAAGAATGCCAATCGTCGACTCATGCTCCCTTTCGTGCTTCCTAGGGAAATGATATTGTCCTCACCGTCCTTATTTAATGATAAATGAAGCAAATTCCATTCAAAACGAAGTAACACGATTTCGCAGAGAACTGCCCTGAAGCGCAAATGCGGTCCCCTTACTGGCTAGGCCTTGCCGTCAACCTTCCACACCGACGACGACTCGGGCGATGAATCCACTTCCCGGTATTGATTTACAATTACAGCATGTGCTATTTCACCGCCGAGTGAGTTTTCAAGTGCCAATCCATTGTGCCCAACGGCTGACGGGCGAGAGGACATTTCGGAAGCTGCACCATCGAACCCACAGGGGTGGACGGCTTCGAAAGAGGGAACTCAAGTGGATAAACAATCCGAGAGTAGCGCGCATCGGTAGCAGGCCGTGGTACATTAGGTCGACGACGACGGCATGTCCCCTGTAATCATCGGAGGGCGACAACACCATAATACAGGACGACCCATCAGGCGAGGAGGAAAACATTTATTGAATCTGACCGACAATAAAACGCGACGGAGGAGCAGCAAAAAAAAAAAAATACAGCAAATCTCAACTAGAGGAAAATTGCCAAAATGACAATGGATCAGGAGGACAAAACGAGAGGAGAAAAAAACCCGGGAAAATTAAAGAGGACCGAAGGAGAGTAATAACAATAACAATTGAAGTCGAAAATTTATAAATAATAATAGCAATAAGCACACAACAGTACCTTTGTGAGGGACTTTTTCGAAAAAGGAACGAAAAAAAATCGGAAAATTGTGACAATGAAAGCACCATTGAACCTGCGAAGCGGGGACGAAGCGTAGGAAATCCAAATCATTGAAATGACATCTGCTGTAACGGTGGTGTTTGTTCAATATTTTGATAGAACTAGCAGCAATTGTTAGAGGACTCAAGCGTTATCAATAATCAGGGAAAGACTCCAGTAAGTTTACAAGCTATACTTATATTTCAGGCTCAAATTATGTGTTGATTATTTTATTATGAAAAATTATCAAAAATCTGGAATGCTCATTGCCGTGACTCTAACTTTCTTATAAGTCTAAATATATATAGGTAATATTCTTGCTATTTGAAGGTTGTTTTTTTTTTCAAATATTATTTATGGTATCTTCCACGATCCATTTGAGAAATCTTTCAATTTGTATCCGTGTTCCTAACTATTAATATAACTTTTAATATGCCCATATTCGAAGTTCCTTAAATCATGCCTTATTTTCGAGTAGCTTTCAAAAAGTTTGAGTTTCAACTTGTTTGCAAACAAACTTTCCTAAAATGGGATACAACTTTTACTTTGTCTAGATTGTTATCAGCTTAATCCAAATTTACCTCAATAACAATTGCGTTGTTCCATAATTAGTCATCGACTAATTTATGTGTATAAATACAATTTTCTGTCCATCACGGACTATCTCGTGCGCTGGAACATGGCATAAACAATGCGATTATCGTGGGAATGCGCGCGCTAGGCGGACACTCCGGGTGGTGTCCAAACAGTAAATTCCCCGAAGTAAAAGCTCACAAAACACAACAAAACTGCAACAAACTCTACTGATGCACAAACACACGCGCGCGCCCCAACACAGAGTCAATGTGGCAATTCGTGGGACAGTTTAGAAGCGGAGTTGGGTTTTAGTTGATGGTTGTGTGTAGACATAGAGTCCAATTGGTTTAGCTATATTTTAACCTAACATTCCTCCCCACTTGGACCCCCCCCCTCCCCCTTTGACAGTTGTTGTTTACACTTTAGAAGTCCGTCAATCGTCGAACCAACTGGGCACATACAATTTATCTGCGCGCACACACACACACACGATCACACTACACATTGGCATAATGGAACGAATGATTTATTTATATTTAGATTGGAGTTGAATTATGTGAACAACACGAGTATTAGCAATGTTTATTTGCTTTTTACCCGAGCTCGCTCTGGTGATAAATTGGGATTAGTGTGACTCGCGTGGATGTGAGTTTGCCTGTGTTTTCACCTCGACTCGATTGTTGGTTGGCATTAGACATTCAGTCCGGTGAGCAGACAACGAAACAGATCCGATGCAATTCTATCAATATTAATGCTACGCGCGGAACGGAATTGATTTTAGCGTTTTTGTGCTGCAAATGCGCACCTCGATGCGTGCATTGTTAGGTGATGCAAACCCTTGGAATATTGTTTTTTTCTAATGTTTAAGTTAGATTCCTGTCTGGCTCGGCAAGGTCAGATCCCTTAAAAGAGTAAAGAACAATTCCAGCTCAAATCAGGAATTTTTCTGGTACTTTTGTACCCGACCCTCTCCGATTTCAATGAAACTTTTTAGACATGTTATCCTAGACCTATATAAGCCAATTTTGTGTATATGGAGCCAATTGTACTCGAAAATGACATTTGAAAAGGGCGTAAGTAATTTAAATATTTTTGTATTTTGTAATTAAAAAATTACGGGCTTTCTAAAAAAAAATACACTAAAAGAAAATACACGCCTTTTCCATGAGATTTTTAAATTTTTAAGTTTTAAAGTTAAATTTGAAGGTGATGTCACCATTTTTTTTCGTTCAAAATTTTTGAGGAAATAGCCTAAAATGTTACAAAAAGACTCACGAAAAATGCAGGATGGTATGTCTCTCCTAAAAAAACTAAAATCATTTACTTAAACTGTTTTTTTGAAAAGTTGTCTAAACGTTGAAATTTTCAAAAACCGAAAGCGGTAATCGATTCCCCACTTAAAAAGTCTCCATATTAACCATTGTCCTATGTCCAATCCTTGTGAAGATATAGCGGTTTTAATAATATTGCTCAAAATCAACCACTCCACTCGCGAGCACAAATAGCAGGCGACGCGATACTGCCCTGATGAATTCCTACTGTTTGTCACTTTCATACCATTCGCTCCCGAACACTCTCTCTTCTACTCTCCTTCTCTCTCTGATCGGCTCAGTCTCCGAACGGCTCTGTCAGGCCGAACGGCTCCGATCACTCTGAACTGAACACAGTTTTTCTCTGATGCGCTGCGTTATATTCATTGATTTGGGTTGCCTAAATTCTATGTTATAAATTAAATTGTTCATTTATTTTGATTTCATAATATTATAGACACCAATCAAAGAAACTTCCACCAAGAAAAAATCAAATTGATGGCAAACTGAGGGTGTGAAGACAAAAAGACTGCCGCGCTGGCGTTTTGTGAGAATGGCTCTTCGCTGAGCAACGTGAGTGTCGTCGAGCGACGGAGTAGGCAAATATTTTCACGATGTATTTGTTCGCTGAGTGAACAGTTCGTGCCACTCTCTGGCTGCATGCGAGTCTCATTCGCTCATGAATGGTAGCGGGTTGGAATAGGCGATGAGTGGATGGTTTTTGTTCATTGAACCGAAAATCAGGACCCTTGACCCCCAAATGCTGTCAAAGGCAAACTTATAGAAAATTGGAATATTTTCGAGACTGAACAATCAATTCTGTCATTTAAAAATTGCAAAAAACCATAAAAAAAACGATTTTTTCAACATTTTTATTATTAAAACCACTGTTTCTTCACAACGATTGGACATAGGATAACGGTCAATATGGAGACTTTTATGTAAAATTGCCTGGGGATTTGATTACCGCTTTCGGTTTTTGAAAATTTCAACGTTTAGACCACTTTTCAAAAAACAGTTTTAGTAAATGATTTTTGTATTTTTTTTAGGGGAGGCATACCATGCTGCATTTTTCGTGAGACTTTTTGTAACATTTTAGGCTATTTCCTCAAAAATTTTGAACGAAAACAAATCGTGACATCACCTTCAAATTTAACTTTTAAAGTTAAAAATTGAAAAATCTCGTGGAAGTGGCGTGTATTTTTCTACAGTGTTTACACAAAAATGGCTTACATAGGCCTAGGATAACATGTCTAAAAAGTTTCATTGAAATCGGAGAGGGTCGGCTACAAAACTACTAGAAAAATTCCTGATTTGAGCTGGAATTGCTCTAAATATGCTCACTGGGAATACTGACCGGTAGGTAGGTTTCGACTTGCGGCGTGCTGGGTTTCCAATCCAAAGGTCGTGAGTTCGATTTTATTTCTGATAAATTTCCATAGAGATTTGCATCTATTGCTCTGTGAAGCGTTGTCGTCAAAATTATTCAATATTTGCCTGTATCTGTCCAGTGCGCTCCGCTACACCAAAATGGCATTAACTCGCGTCAATACCCGGCGGCGCCATCAGCCCATAACAAAACACCGATGTCGTCGTCTCCATCACCAGCGTGAAATTTAAAATTCCAATTACTCATAAACTTAATCCATCAACACTTATTCGTCGTTAAACACCATCCAACTCCCGTGGCAAAGCGAGACTCTTCGCAACCCATCCGCTCCGAGAGTCCAGCAGTTGGGACACAGAAGGGGTTTTTCATCGCCAGGGGTCATCCGGAATGTTTATTTTCCTAAAGGATTTGAAAATAAACCCGTAATTTGTATGCCGAAGCGGTCTGGCCGCACTCACTCCGGGATCACAGGGACGGTGGCCCAGCCGGCAATTTGAGGGGAAGAGTAGGGTGGTTCACGTATGTGAAACTAAATCTAATCTAACCTAACTGAATCTGATATGAATGTGACAAAAGGATTTGAAGTCTGCTTGTGCTTTTGGAGGCATCCTTCTAAAAAAAATCTCAATTATTCGCTTTACAGCATTGCCTTGGCGTTCTCGATTGCGAGTTTCCTACTCGAAACTAGGTGTCCGAAGGCTTGATTGTTGAGGCAATTGCAAACCTCTTTTTACACCTTTGCTTCCATCCACCCCAGGATTCGAACTGACGACCTTTGGATTGTTAGTCCAACTGCCTACCAGCGACTCCACCGGGACAGGATCAAGGGAGACGACTTCTACACCTGGACTGAGCTATCGACCTAACCTCTAGGTTAGACCGAGGCCAACATTTACTTCCCCGTCCGACGGAAGGCGTGATCAGACAAATCTCGTCTCAAAATTTGCCACCGGGACCATCTGGGATCGAACCCAGGCCGACTGGATGAGCTTGCCCCTACACCACGGGTCCCGGCTGGAGACAATCTTATGAAGGTGAAATTCATAGGTCTTGTTTTACCTTAATATTTTTCGCATGTTAAATCGTAATCAAACGCTATGGTTTTTTAATGATTTAATCTTCGGTGTATAAACTTTAACTATTTTTTATAATAATAAAAACTGTTAAAGTGTGAACCACTCTAAAACGAAGAGGATCCCCTTTAACTCATCCTTTGGGTGGTTGCAGACCTTACAGGGTAAAAAAGGGGCGAAATTGCATCGTGTGCCGAAGCTCAGAAATTTGTGTACACAACATTTCCACGTGGTTGTATGCAAATGCAAAGTGTTAATACCTTTTTCATTTATTCCCGAGCAGCAGCAGTCGAGTGCGAGTCTTTCTGATGCCTTTTTTTCGTCCCTGTCAAACGGTCGGGAACGACGACGATGTCCAACTGACAGAAGTAGTTAGAAGCAAGGGGAGAGATTCTCTGTGTTGCTGATATGCCTTTTGTAGATCTCAATAGGGTGTGACGCAACCAAAGGGCTTATTTGGATGTTTACGGACGGAGCACAAAAATACTTTAAAGCTAGTTGAAGGGTCTGTGACTATCCCTCGGCAAAAAAGCTGCTCTAAAATTGTAACTTAATTAGGTCTCGCTGGATTAGGAATAGAAGCTGATCTAGCTCAGACTGGATTCGAATAATAAAGATGCAAACAATTTTCTTTAAAATATTCCGATTCAATAATGCAGGGCGCCAGATTGACCCCGGGAAAAGTGGCACAAGGTGTTGGCGCCAACGTCAGAGATTGTTTTGCTTGTCGCGACTCCTGTATAAAATTAACATTCTGTTATTGTTCAATTATCGCCAGCATACGTAATCTGTTGTTGTGGCCTGGAGGGTAGCAGATGCAGATTTAAAATAGTTGCGCAGGGGTATTAAAGTATTAGCTTTATTTTGTAATTCTGTTTATTGTTGAATGCTTTAAACGAATTGATTCTTAGAACTTAAAATCGAAAATATGCAAAAAAAGGAAAATTTTAACATGTTGCCACATTGTTGTTTCTCCTTTAAAACAGAGCATGATCTAAAAATAAAAACAAAACATAAGTGATTAGTTTTCCATTCATTGTTTGCACTTGTTAACTCCATAAACAGGTACAATCCATTCAAATCAATCTGAGAAGTGAACATGTGCATTTCCTCATACATCCCGTAATCCTACATCCTCCAACCCCTTCAGCTTGACAGCCGGCCGGGACTTAAAATCCCGCCAGTGTCAGCCAACTTTGACAGGATTAAAAACTACCGCGCGTCAATTCGAAACAATTCGCTTTCCATCAGTTTCCAAACCAATTCAGCAAATAAACAAAAAAGTCGCCCTCGGGCTTGTTTACTTGTGTCATATGTTAATTTTTCACGACTGATTATGTTGTTTGGCATTCCACTTGTTCCACTTGATTACAGCTGACAGTGTCACCGGCTCGTGTCCAACCCCCTGGTTCTGCCTGCGCCGAAACAATGATGTAATCTCTTGCCTGGAAAGGGGAAAAATCGGGATAGAAAACAACGCCATCTAGATGATTTCCCTCCCTCTTCGTCGTCGTTGTTGTTGTTGTTGTGTGACTGTGTGTAATTTTATACTTATTCACCATAGTGACGTTGCCCTGCTGTTGCCGTTGCCGCTGTCAAGTATCAACTGTCAGGACTCGTAAGTGTCACGTGACAGGTTTGGTTTTCTGGTCTTGGGTTGACAGCCTGACAACAGTCTCGCGCTGGAGAAGTTGATTTGTGGAAATGTGTGGAATTGTGGGTTGCTGCGGGAATGTTGCGAAAACTTAATTTGCTAATTTCCAAAATTTTAAGTGAAATGTATCACAAAATGCTTAAAGAGTGGCAGTTATGCTTATTATTGATATATTTAAGAATTAATCAAATAAATAAAATAATTTCTGAAGCTTTACGTTTTTCCGATCTGTGTGTCCTGTAGATAAATTGATTAAATAACCTTTACCTTATTTTATCTACTTTCAGTTACACAGTATCGCTCGGCCTGATCGATACTTTAGTTAGAAAATTCAACAAAATCCAAGAATCGGTGGAGAGCCAGCAAAGTTTGGTGCTATCGGTGCTAGCCTCGCTCGGCCTGTTGACAAAGTTGGCAGAACTATGTCCACGAGGTATATTTTAATCTTTTCGATTCAAGAGTTTTACAACGAATTAATTCTATTGTTATCATTACAGGTCCAGACGTTACCAAGTTCCTGACCACGGCCAAGACGACGGAACTGTTCGGCACGATCTCGCTGCTGTACTCCACCATCGTGCCTATCGGTGAGAAACCTCAACTTTTTCGACGTTAGAATCTCTTGGAGAAAATCAAGCTCTGTTTGTCCGAATTCAACAATGCTGGTTTTGTGTATTGTTTTGGTTCGATCTGGAATCGGCGACGGCAACGGAGAGGACAAATGTTTACCCGCAAGGTGTATTTATTCTTCAAGTTTACTTGGCTTTGCTGTTTGGATAATCCGTTGACTTTCCGTTGGTGCGCGCATCGCATACCTGGGGGATGCAAACATTTACCGAACTCACCACGGGCGAGGGATGTTTAGTTTGAAATCGTTCAATCGTTTGAAGAAATCGGTCCAAAGTTCCAACCCTTCATGTTTGCCTCGATTCTTTGTTGGGAAAGACACCGAAATTGGAACGTGAGAATAGCTGAATTTCAGTAATTTCGATATTTTTTCGTGCATCTTACCCTCGCGGCAGCTACCCCTTTGAGTCTTTCCGATTGAGCCCGCCGCCAGTCGGCCAGTCTATTAGCGTGGATAACTACCGGAAATGGGATAATTTAATTAAAATTATTACGCTTTTATCAGATGCCGGCCGCGCGGATTTCTTTTGAATTTTGGAAAACCTTACCTCTCAAACCGTCGTCGCCGTCTTGCCCCCTCCCTCTCTTCCCAGCAAAACCAAAGTAATTTGAATAATTGGGTGTGTTTTACCTTCAATTCCTCGCAGCAGCAGCAGCAGGGCAATTTTACAATCGCGTTGAGTATAACCCTTGCGTTTGTTTGGGATTCGGCGTTATAACAGCAATTTTTCACATTGTTTTATGTGATTACTCAGACTCACTCAGACTCTTTATCCCGCTTCTCTCTCTCTCCTTTTTCTTCTCTTCCAGGTGAATGCATTCCGCCGAGAACGATTTCGTTGGCGGCAGCCACCTTTAATCTTCTGGTAACGCTGGCCAATCTGGACATAGCGACGTTTCAGGTAAGACTCGAGAGTTGTGATTTTTTTTGCCTTGTGACTTGTAGTCACAAACAGGCGGTCAACCCGCAGGTTTTTAGGTCGTTGTTGTAATGCAATAAATTGGTCTTGTAAAAGAAAAAAAAGGATAGTTTGGGAAAATTAAAAATATTTGTATCATTTGAAGTAATTCGCTGATCGGTTTGGTGTCTTCGGCAAAGTTGTACGAATTGATAAGGACTATTCAGAAAAAATGATACACGAAAAAAATTTAATAAATTTTATTTTGACTTCAGTTTTGAATGTAAAATCATATTTGCAATCGAAAAGTACTGTACATTTTTTTTTTTATAAAGTGGTCCGTTTTCAAGATATAGCGACTTAAAGTTTAATTTTTACTGAAAAATGTTAGGTTTTTGATGCTTAAAAAAGTGTCCATGATTGTCCATTCCCAAGCTTTTTACTTTCAGGCACCAACATCTCAGAAACTAGGTAATGGTCCTAATTTGAATATTATAAAAAAGAAACTTTGTAAAATTTTCTGATCCTAAAAAATCCTTTTTTTTAATCAAGATAACACTTCATAATGGTTAAATATTCAATATTACGCCATTTTTAAATGTTAGAGTTGATTCCAATTTGTTTTCGCTATATCTTGAAAACGGTAAACTTTAGCAAATACTAGAAAGTATTTTTAGATAGCAATTATGATTCTAAATTCAAAACTGAAGCCAAAAATAAAATCAAGCAAAATTTATATTTTTACAAAAAATAGAAACATAACTTAACTTGGCCGCAACATTTTTATCCACACTTTTATTTGGCTCAAAAGTTTTTGTTTTATGTCCTCTCAAACATACCAACAATTTTCAAAAAAATATAAAATTTGGTAAAATATTAAAAATAAAATATCGCCCAATTTTTTTCCGCGTACATTATTTTTAACAGTCTTCATTAATACCTGAAAATTTGCCCAAGACACCAAACCGATCAGAATATTACTCCAAAAGATACAGATGTTCGAATATTTACGTACCATTTTTGTATGGACAGCTGAGCAATTTTCTACGAAAACGGTCTTTTTTCTTCAATTTTAATTTTTGTATTTTTTAATCCGACTGAAACTTTTTTGGTGCCTTCGGTATGCCCAAAGAAGCCATTTTGCATCATTAGTTTGTCCATATTATTTTCCATACAAAAATGATGTATTAAAATTCAAAAATCTGTATCTTTTGAAGGAATTTTTTGATCGATTTGGTGTCTTCGGCAAAGTTTTAGGTATGGATACGGACTACACTGAAAAAAATTATACACGCTTAAAAAATTATAGGTGATTTTTAATTTAACTTTTTGTTACTTGATTTCGACATCGTCGTGCTATCTTGTCGCACCCGCCATTTTGACGTTCCGAGAAAAACGCGTTTTAATGTTTGACCTTGAACATTCAAAAACGAGAGCACGCAATGTAAACAATAACAAACACGTTTTGTTTGGCTCACCATTCTGTGCATTGTCCCAAAGTTTGGTTGAAGTTGGTTGCTGGAGTCCCGAGTTATAATTACAAATGTTTACGGTAGTCTAGCTTGTACGTGCGACAAACGCATCCTGACTTTCCTGGCCTGAAATCCCTTTGGCCTTTTGTCGCATTTATATCAATTTTCATGGAGTGACAAGATAGCACGACAAGATTGAAACTTCTTTCATATGTAAAGTGACAAAAATGCACGGAGTTTTTTCGGTTTTTGTTGAATATCTCAGGATTGAAATCGAATTTTGGGGATCTGTCAAGGTCAAAAGGTGAGGCATTGTGAGCTGCACAAAATGGCGTTCTTAACTCAATTTGGCCCAAAATGCACGTACGACAAGTTAGCACGATGGCGACGATTTGCAAAAAAACACTATTTTATTTTTTTTTTTATTTTTTGATTACATTAAATATCAACTTTTCAGAAATTTTCAGGTTGTGCAAAAATTTTTTGATGCGAGTTATTAATTTTTTAATCAATACTGATTTTTTCAAAAAATCTAAATATTGATCGCAAAAATTTGACAACTTCACTTTTCGATGTAAAATCAAATTTGCAATCAAAAAGTACTTTAGTGAAATTTTGATAGAGTGCACCGTTTTCAAGTTTAATCCATTTTTAGGTGACTTTTTTTTGAAAATAGTCGCAGTTTTTCATTTTTTTAAATTAGTGCGCATATTTGCCCACCATTGAAAAAAATATTTTTGGAAGGCTGATCGGAAAATTTTACGAATGTTTCATATTTTAACATTGAAAATCGGACCAATAGTTGCTGAGATATTGACATTAGAAAATGGTGGGTTGTTTCGGTGAGACTTAGAAAACATCAATTTTCCTGTTTTTAAACCATTGAATGGCAATATCTCAGCAACTAAGGGTCGTATCAACAAAGTTCAAAAAAGCAATATGTGGAGAATTTTCTCCGCTTTTCAAAAATATTATTTTCAAAAGTGAGCAAATATGTGCACTAATTTAAAAAAATGAAAAACTGCGACTATAATCAAAAAAGTCACCTGAAAATGGACTTAACTTGAAAACGGTGCACTTTATCAAAATTTCACTTAGGTACTTTTTGACTGCAAATTTGATTTTACATCGAAAAACTAACTTAATCCACCTATGTGGTTGGTGCCTTCCTCACTTTTTACCAACATTTGGTGATATGATGGGTTTGGACACAAATTCTGTCTATTTCTCAATAAAAAAATTACACAAATGTCACTTAAGCGGTCAAAACTTGAAACTGAGCGTTGTCAGATCTTCAATGCTTTGGTGGAAAGGTCTTTCGATTACCTAAACAACGATGGGTCGGATGATGGATCCGGACATAGTTTACATACATTTAAGTGAGATCCGGCTTCAAAAAAGATCATAATTATCACTTAAGTGGTCATATCTCAAGACAAGGTTGCCAGATCTTCAATGTGTTGGATTCATTGGAAAGGTCTTTCGATTACCTAACCAACGATGGGTTGCGTGTTGAATCCGGACATAGTTTTCATATAGATAAGTGAGATCCGGCATCAAAATTCCAGCACTCGATTCGCAACTCTGACACTTTTTTAAACGTAACTTTTGAACTACTTATCGGATCTTCAAACAATTCAATAGTGCAGTATGGGGCACCAAACCGGATCGAATGCAACTTGTTTGACTCAAATCGGATCAGCCAGTACCGAGAAAACTTGGCAAGAATTTTGAGTACCAAGGGGAATACGCACACACATACACACTAGCGTGGTTCACGTTTCTATGAAAAAGACAAAAGTTGTTATTTTGTCTTGCATCAACCGGAATTTCGTTCTTTTATGTCCCCAGAAGCACTCCTGAAAATTTGAGCCCATTTGGTAAGGTCTAGAAGCTCCAGTTTTAATTTGAAATTTATATGGGATTTTGATTTATTTTCCATGGAAACTATCTTTTACATTGTATTAGGATTTTTTATAAAATCGATGAAATGACTTGATTCTTATAGTAGGAGATAGGTTTTGAACTGGGAACAACTTTGTAGAACATACCAACATGCTAGGAAGTGACCCTTTAAAGATACAGATACTTTTAGATGGTGGCTTTTGAAGTAGCCCCTTCAAAAGCCACCATCTAAAAGTATCAGTATCTTTAAAGGGTCACTCCTAGCATGTTGGTATGTTCTACAAAGTTGTTCCCCAGTTCAAACCTATCTCCTACTATAAGAATCAAGTCATTTCATCGATTTATATAAAAATCCTAATACAATGTAAAAGATAGTTTCCATGGAAAATAAATCAAAATCCCATATAAATTTGAATAAAACTGAGCTCTAGACCTTGCCAAATGGGCTCAAATTTTCAGGAGTGCTTCTGGGGACATAAAAGAACGAAATTCCGGTTGATGCAAGACAAAATAACAACTTTTGTCTTTTTCATAGAAACGTGAACCACGCTAATACACACACACACACAGACATTTGTTCAGTTTTCGATTCTGAGTCGATAGGTATACATGAATATAGGTCTACGAGCTGTTTTTCAAAAGTTACTTTTTCGAGCAGGATTATAGCCTTACCTCAGTGAGGAAGGCAAAATGAAGTGGAAAAAAAATTGCGACCAATATTGCGATTTTTTGAAAAAAATATGTTTGATTCAAAAATTCATAACTTGGTCAATGATTTTTTGCACAACCTGAAAATTTCTGAAAAAGTTGACATTTGATATCTCCTAAAACATATTAGAAAATGAAAAAAAAAATTAGTGACAAAAAGTTAAATAAAAAATCACCAAAATTGTTTTTACCTTGTATCATTTTTTTCCAGTTTAGTCCGTATCCATACATACAACACCAAATCGATCAAAAAATTCCTTCAAAAGATACAGATTTTTGAATTTTCATGCATCATTTTTGTATGGACAGCTGCCAAATTTGTATGGAAAATTATATGGACAAACTAATGATGCAAAATGGCTTCTTTGGGCATACCGAAGGCACCAAAAAAGTTTCAGTCGGATTAAAAAATACAAAAAAAAAATCGAATGACCGAAATCTAAGAGAACTGCTCAGCTGTCAAAATTCTATGGAGCCTTGTGTGGTTGAACCAATGACACAAAATGGCTCCTTTAAGCCAAAAAAAAAACTGCACGAAATAGGCCGATTTCGTAGAGAACTGCTCGAAGGGCTTAAAATTTTTGATTTTCCTTTTTTAATTAAGACATATTTAGAAGGAGGGGAAGAACAATGTTGGATAAATATTCAATATCAATATCAATATTGACCTGCTGGTATTGATTTTATTCAAGTAAACTGGAGCAAATCCTGTAGTTTTTTCGTGTCGATGAAGTTGTGAAATGTAAAACAATATAAACACTGTTCGATTTTATTTTATAAACCTATACAGCAGAAAAAAATGGATTGCAAACCAGAATTTCCGTTAATTTTCATGTTAGTCCTATTTTGAAACCGTTTATAGCTTTTATTTTAAAACATATATTTCTTGATAGTAGTTTATTTGAATTTGCAAAAAATAATCAAAAATAAATAAATGAATGCCAAAAATTAGACATTTTTAATTTATCATACGATTAAGATATTTTTGAAATTACAACAAATTAATGATTTTGCTTTTAAAACTATATTTGAACATGTTGATAGAAATAGTATTAAAGGGCCGTTCAATTTCGTCTCAACGTGATTTCTATATCTAACCTGTCGATTACGTCGGTTTGGACAGTAATTTTAGATGCTGATCCAAACTGAATAAATGACTAACATTAGTTTGAAATATCAAATTTGAAATCAAACCTAGACACATCAAAACAATTCATTTTTGCTTTGGATAAATAAATAAGAATTTTCAACACGATAGAATATGTTTGCACTCGCAGCTCTCGGCGTTAAAAACGCACTGAACCGTCATTCCTACACTCCACAAGTTTTTCTACACTCGCCAAGCTAAACAATCGCCAAACACTCTGCGAGATGAAGTCTCAGAGGAGGGCCATATTTTCGATATGCATAAATTTGCCTGTTCTAATATTACCTTTCCCACCACAAAATGCTCGCCCGGAGAATTCGGCAAACATCATCATCGAATGGCTTTTCGTTTGCTCAGCTTTCAGCACTGATTGCGCGCTGCGAATTCCACTCTGGCCAAATGGATTTATCTAAGGTTTTTCGAGGGATTTTTTGCCAAACTTTCGAGAGTGGAGCTTCCATTACCATTTTGAAGCAAATAGGTAAAATTTATAAATTGATAGTGAAAAAGTTTTCAAAATGCTCCGTTTTCCCCGGAAGTTTGAGTTCCTGACAGTTCCTGTCTTAAAAATTGAACAACTTTTTCTCTGGCCATCAGACAAATCAAAACCGGCAAAAGATAACCCGTCACACCTCTCCGATAACCATCGCTAGCAAACCTAATTAAAATCACTGCCAAAGAACAATATTGACAGAGCGGTTGAAACTTTTTTGATTGAAAAATTCAGCTCAGCTCATCAGTCTCGGGTTGGCGGTCGGTGGCGTTGTTTTTCCCTGGCAAACAAGCAGCCCGAAGATTCACCCTTTGTTTACAAAACAACCTCGTCGGGTTGGAAAATCCTTGCCGCCGACGAGGAAAGAAATTGAATAAGCCACACTTGGGAGGATTTTTCCCGCGTGCGAAATTTCGGGTTCCAAATTGGATGCGGGGTTTTGAGATTTGAAGATAGTGCATGATTAAAGTTTGTATGGGATATGAACTGGGGTGTAACAAAATAG
This sequence comes from Culex quinquefasciatus, assembly GCF_015732765.1. NCBI lineage: Eukaryota > Metazoa > Arthropoda > Insecta > Diptera > Culicidae > Culex > Culex quinquefasciatus. The sequence goes on along the minus strand of NC_051862.1, from coordinate 151,673,788 downwards.
AAATAATGCCCCAAAAACAAAAAACAAATGAGAATAATTTCTTGTTGCATGAAAGGAAGCAAAACTAATAAAAATATACTTTTTCAAAAATTTCTTCAAGGTTTTGTTAGTGCTTGAAAAGGTTACAAAATCAAAAAAAAGTGTTAACATATTATTCTCAGTAGTTCGATAGGATACAAACCCTCTCAAATATTTTTTATTAGTTGCTCAGGTTTAAAAGTTTTCAAAATTGATTTTATTTTCAAAGGTCTGTTTAAAAATAATAATCTAACAACAATAATATTAAATAATAACAATCTCTTTCGAAAAAAATCATGATGAGAACGACTCATGATTTTAATATCTAAAAATTAAGGTAATTCGTTTAAAATCTTTACAAATTCGAAAACAACAGTTTTTTTTCTGTAAAAGGACAGCTTATGTAAATCTAAAGCAAAATTTAATAAGAATTGTTCATGTTTCAATCAATATAAAAAATCACAAAATTTAGCAATGAATTTTTTTTTGTTTTTTGGCTTTAGTTGATGTTTTTCGGTGAGAAATGAAACAAAATTCTTCTTCGTTACGTTTCGGCCTACTTCTTGGTTTCGGCCATCTACAGACTATATTTAAACACAAAAAAATACAAAAAATAAAATCTTAATCAAAAGGTCACAAATATGAAAAACACTTAAGTTACCACAAAAACTATTCTAGGCCAGGCTACTCCTGCTGGAGTGTCTGGATCGTGTCAGCTAACTGAGAGTCGTGCCGTGATTTTTTCGGCTGACTCGGTGACCAAAACTATCAAACACTGAAATTTTTTTGTTTTTGTCAGCTAAATCTTTAAACACATTTGATAAAATTTAAAAAGATGTGTTGAAAGCCATCAAAGAAATGTACAAAATTCACAAGAAATTCAAAAATAATTCTAAGTAATAAAGTTTTTTAGAAAGAGCCAAACAAGTATTGATGTTTTGGTAAAAAAGTAAAAAAAAAGATTTTTTATTGCATCCTTATCTCCTTGCCAAAGAAAAGGATAAAAAGTAACTATTTAAGGATTAATTCCGATTCTGAGTATACACAGCAAACTCGGATCGCCATTATACAAAAATAAAAATCCTGCGATTCAGTAATCATACCTTTTGCTGAAATTCGGCAAATGAACAAAAACATTGCCGGGAATCCCGAGCAGACAGAAATAACTTTTATGCATTTTATGATATTTGAAAATACTAGGCCAATAACATTTTATGTTATTTATAACAAGATTTGTTATTCGTCGTTATGATTTTTTTGTTAATATTTTTTGTTATTTTAACAACTAATCCGATCATCCCAATAACAGTTGGTGGTATTCTTCCATAACCAATAACAAATTGTATAAATAAATAAACTGTTATTAAACTCTTATGCAAAAATAGATTTTGCAAGAATATTCCATAACACTTTCTGTTATTTTAACAGTATTTGTTATTGAAATGGCATGAATTTTGTTATTACCATCTGCCCGGGAAATCAGTCAAAGTAAATATGTCGAACTGTCACTTATGCACGGCGTGTTTTCTAGGCAACCTTAAGGAGAAAAAATAGTCATCGCTACTGTCAAATGTGTCTTATAGGAAATTTTCCCAGCTTTCCAATGCTTCTAAGAGCGAAATGTTTCATCGGGAAATTTCTGAGATATCTAACTTTTAAGTTTTTTGTTCTAAATTCCTTCATTTTTAATTGTAAACTTCATAATAACTATTCTGAAAACTTGTCAAATAATGTTTTTCATGTGTCATTTACTCATCAAAATGTGCAAAATAATGCAAGAAACAACTTTGGAGCAGGTTGCAAATCGCTAAACATTTTTACAATTAAGTTTAACCGAGTTTATTGATATATGGGATTTATTCAAAAATGAAAATCATAAAACCGTCTTAATAATATTATTTACAAGAATTAAAAGATAATTACACAATTTTTGTGAACAAATATCACGCGTCTGCTCTTATTGAGCTGATACAATCGATTTTTTGCAGGTTTGAGTTTGTAAAGTTTATTAATGGATTTTTATGAATAAATATGATACTTCTTAAAGCATACATGAACCGGAAACATGGGTCCAAAAGATGATCAAAAATCAAAAATGTACTACCAATTACTGTTGCAAGGTTCAAAAGTCATAATCTCATGTGTATGAAATAACGAAAAACAAAATTTACTGTTGAAAATGCATTAAATATAAGAATAAAACTTGTGTGTTTTAACTCTGAATGTTGAAAACACTACCACATACATTTTTTGGTTTTAACAAAAATAAAATATTATTTAACAGTCAAAATCAAACAAAATAAAACAATAAAAAATTAAGGAATTTAGAACAAAAAACTTCCAAACTATTTAAACAAAAATCAAAGTATTTTTAAAACGTTTTTAAAAGATAAGATAAGAAGATACGATAAGACTTCCATAATATTGCTGATTCCTTGATCATTTCATACAAAATAAAAATTATCAAGATCATTTCATACTCATGAAAAGTTTTTCTCCTGAAGCTCGCCACAGTAATTCATAGTTCAATTTTGAGTATATAACATATTTTGTATCTATGCAATTGATTAATGTTTGGTTGAGGAAATATGATTTTTTTTTTTCATAAAAATCTAGTGATATCCTGACTAATCTCAAACTTGCAACAAAAAAATCGGTTTTATCAGCTTAATTCAAGCTTAATCCGAGCATAAACGTGATATTCGTAAACAAAAATTATGTTATTATCTTTTAATTATTGCAAAAAAAAAAAAAAAATTAAATACAGTTTTATGATTTTCATTTCTGAATAAATCTCATATATTCAAAAACTCGGTTAAACTTAAATTTAAAAATATTTAGAGATTTGATTTTTCAATTTTGTATAGTGTTTTGTTAGAAACAAAGGTATAAACAATGTGAAAAACAAAAGCCTCGATGCTAACCAGTTGTTTGATTTCGGTTTGAAAGATTGCACAAACCACCAATCAATCGAAATACAATAATTACGGGAAGTCACAACAGAACTAGTATTGTAAAAATAAATGATAAAAATATTATTTTTTTTGGTATTATTCAATTTAAAATGTGATTCGAAAAATAAATGCATCATAATCAAATCTTGATAACTGAATAGCCAGCAGCAATGCATATTCTTCAGTAAATGATCTGTCAAACTGACACAAGAAAATTACTGAATTTTCAGCAAAATATTTTGACATTTCTTTTGATGACATTTCAGTGGTTTTGACAACCATTTTCACTGAAATTTCAGTAGAAGAATTCATTAAAATCTAAATCACTGAATCGTTTACTGAAATTTTATTTGAATGTAAATTAAGTAAAACTTAACTGAATTTCAGCAAATTAGCAATGTTTGCTGGCCTTTATTTTTTATATCGAATTTTTTAAACGAATCATCTCTGTGATAAATCTCAAGCAGTAGGCTTGGCCGCTTTATTTCGTGTGATATCTCAAGGCATTGTTATGGAATGAAGCACTTTTATCATTTTAATGAATCGTGTTTTTCATTTTAAAAGGCACGTTAGCTTTGTAAACAAATAATGTATCCTCTTACACATTATGTAAGTAAGCATTTGCGTGAAAAGGATACATTCTTTGTTTACAAAGCTTCTATGCCCGTTTGAAATGTTACGCTCAAAATGACAAGAAGTCGAGCCAAACATTTCATTAGGGCACAAAACCAAAAACCGCGATTCGAGAAAATCGCTTGCAAAAAGTGGACAACTAGTTTCAATTCCTATTTAAAAAAGAAGCTTGACTGATGGTATTTTTACTGATGATACGATAAAACACATCATTATCCTCAACTCTGCTTAAATGCTTCTTAATTTTTGTTGATTTTCTCAATAAAAATCATAATTTAAAAAAAATCGTTATTGGGCCCTTTTAACTTTCCAACTGTTGTTCATAATGGGCCTTTTCTAAAAAAAAAAAAGCTGAAAGGACACTAAAGCGCTGTCACCGGATTGTTGTTTTGAATGATGTTTACGGGCCCTTTTGTTTAGTTAGAAATAATGAGGAATTCAGTAGAAATTTTGATTATTAGTGTAGTTTTGTGATTGAATAGTGTAGATAAGGTATGTGAAACATAAAAAATCTTCAAAAGTGTACTGAACAGCAGCCGCGGGACCGTATTAAATATTGTTTTTCGACGAAGTTTTTCTCTGCAGAAATCCTAGGTGAAAAGTAACAAAACATTTTTTTAAGTGAATTAGTGTTAAGAATGTTTGAAAAGTTCACTTCATAACACAAAAAGTTCCTCAAGTACCTAATGAAAAATAAAAGGGCACATTTGAACTTTTTTTTTGGTTTGGAGTAAACATTGTTATGTGGCCTTTTGTGTTTTTGATTCTTGGAGGGCATGTAGGGAGTGTACTAATGAATGGAATAGTGGAATAATCCCGAATGTTTACGTTTTGGTTTTGTGCCCTAATGAAATGTTTGGCTCGAAGTATGCTAGGCGTTACCTCAGGATTCATTTGTCAGTTTAATTAGATCAGCGATTCTCAACGGGGGTACCGGGCCTACTTGATTTACATGGTAGGGGGTACCAGCCTAGAAGAAGGTTGAGAAGAGCTGAATTAGATGATATTGGTTTAGAAATCAACACTTTCTACTAAAGAGTTGATTGCCATCTTTTTCTTCGTGATAGTTCTAAAAAATGCAAACTGTATCAAAAATATTTGTGATTTTCATTCAAGTGTATTTTTATATAATTCTGAAATTTTGTAAGAATGTTAAGTTACTACTAAAGTTCCATAGGTATCTTTTTCATACTTGATATTTTTGCTAACTTTCCGTTCTTCTCTTTTCTCACAGCTGGTGCTAGCGGAGGAGAATCTCTCGTTCAAGTTCCTGGACGTGGTCAGCATCCTGCTGCAGTACTGCGTCCCCAAGTCGGAGGAGAAGGGCGAAACCCAGGCTGTGATAATCGACTTAATAGCGACGTTAGGTTTCTTCTGTGCCAATAATAAGCTTAATCAGGTAAGGTTGCTTCTCTATTTTAAAGAAAATTTGGCTTGAAGCATGTAGTTAAAAAGTGATCCCGGCCATTTGCGTTTCGAATGGGGCTTTATGTAACGCTGGAGCCAACCAGAATTCGGAAAAGAACAAAAAAAAAACCCCGCTTTGTTCTTTTACGTTGGGGTTGCTTGGCCTGGGATCGAACCTGGGACGGCCCCCTCTCTCTGGAGACTCGTTTTATGTTTTGTTAGGCTCCTCTATTTCTCTTCCATTAGCTTTTACCGCGCGGCCGCGCGCTCGTGATGATTTTCTGATCTAAATTACTTTTATGACTTGTGTATTCTCGTTTGTTTATGTTTTCCGCTTTTTTTTCGCATCGCGGCCATTATTCCGGGAATGATTCTTTCTCCCTCTATCCCCCCCACCACCGGGACACCACACTATCTCGGCGTTGTTTTGGTTCTTGTCTGATGGCGCTTCATGGCTCGAGAAGTTGCGCACGTCTTCTTCTGGAGGCCGCGCCAAGAGCGAGCCAAAAAGAAAAAAAAAAGCACCCCAGTCATATCGCGTCGTAACAAAACGTATCATTATCCGTAGTTTGCCTTCTTTCGGATGCCATCCGAGGCAGAAGTGAAGTGCGGCCACTTTTTACTTTATGTAGAACAAAATCATCCTGCACAACCGGCCGCCTTGGACTGGAGCCTTGAGCCATCGGCAATGCCGCAGACAGCGTGATGAAAACCGTTGACTGGCCAGAGAGAGAGGGAGAGAGGGAGAAAGAGTGAAGGGGTTGAGGGATGATTCATTTTTGTTTTTTTTTTTTTATTTTATTTATGAAATTTTACGAAATCAAAGTTATCTATTTTAAGGAACCTTCTTTTGTTTATTAATTTTGATTATCTTCTTTCAGTTTTTTATGCTAAAAGAAATTCGCACTTTTTTAAATTTTAATTTATTTTTGCCTTCCTCACCTCAATAAGGAAAGGCTATCGAGAAATTAAAAGTGCAACATGGAGTTAAACTTTCTGTCAAGTAACTGTGAAGTTTTTCATGACACTTGAAAATGTTTCACTCCATGTTACCGGCTCACATCTCTCTTTTTAATTTCTCGATAAAATTACTCGAAAAATGAACTTCTTTATTCGACCTCGTAGACCCACCTTCACGTATACCTATCGACTCAGAATCAAATTCTGAACAAATGTATGTGCGTGTGTCTGGATGTGAGTCCGTGCACCGAAAAATATGCACACGATTATCTCCGGACTGGCTTAACCGATTTGGACCGTTGGTCTCATTCGATCCGTCTTGGGGTCCCACAAGACCCTAGTTAATATTATGAAGTTTAGAAAAGTACTTCAAAAGTTATGCTAAAAAACGATTTTAGCTTAACTTCGGAAGATTGTAAAAAGGGTGGTTTTGTAAGAAAACATATCCTGCTATACATTTTTAGAAAGGTATTTGAAAGATCTTTCCAACGCGTTGAAATGATTGAAGATCTGACAACCCATCAAAAGTTATTTATACACATTTATACGGATCTCAAATATTTTGATGAAAAAGTTGTCCGGATCTATCATGCGATCCATCGAGCCCAAAATATTGAAGATCTGTCAACTCTATCAAAAGTTATAAGTACTTTAGTGTTTCTAATACACATTTTTTGGCCGGATCTCAGATATTTTGATGAAAATAAGTGTTATTTATAAACTTTCTTGAGGCTGTGTATTGTATTCAATTTTTGAATGCGAGGAAGGCACCAACCACCTAAAGGTGGATTAAGTAACGTTTTTGTTAAAGAACCATTATGTATTTTTTACTTTTAAGCTGATTATGGAATTCAAAAAGTTTCCTTTTTGAACTCCCAAATTTTATTTCACCCTTTTTCCATTTTTGGTAACCACCATGATCAAAGTCTAAAGTTTCACGTCTTTTCCAAATGATTCTTTGTGAAAATGTTTGCGGTAGACAAGTTTCAGCCGCCGGCTGAAAAACTTTTTCTAAAAAATGGCTATGATTAATCTAATTCTCGTTTTGAATATTTAAAATACGTATTTTTTTAAATGCTTAGCTGCCGTTCTGTGAATATAAGTCTCATTCCTTTTTTAAATGGATGAGAACATAGAATTTCAAATCTCCAGCCAGTTTAACATAAAATTAAGGCACAAAGAATAGCTGCAAATCTACAGAAAAATTATATGAAAACTTCTGTCAAAGCATTTCAAAATACGAGCGTATTGTTTCTGAAGCTATATTTTATATATTTCAAATGAAAAGTTGTCCATTTGATTAAAAGTTAATATTTAAAATTGTATAATTGTAAAGATAGTACATGGGTTTCTTTCGTAATATTTGTTTGTTCCTTTTGTGCAATCTGCAAAACATGTCTTCTATGCACTACTTTTAATTAATTTTCATAATACAATTTTTGACTTATTGAAACCAAAATATTTGTTTTTTTTAATATGAATTGTCTTTTAAACTTTTGGTTTATTATTTTCAAACTTATTATAAATTTATTAGTTAAGAGTACACATTTTAAAACCTGAAAATTTGTGTAATAAGTGGTATTTTAGATATTTTTGTAATAATTATCCTGCAATATTTCTACAAAACTTAAATATTTAACAGAAATATTTGTTTTATCTTCCAAACCCAATTAACACCATAACTTCTATAATATTTTACAGAATAATTGCACAAATGAAACAGAAAAAAATCAGGAAATTTTATTTTTTAAATAAAAATAAAAAATATTAGGTTTAGCCATGATAAAATTCTAATACACTGCTGAAAGAAAAACCAAATGTTTTGTAAAAGCCTTACGAATTATGTTAGTAAGGCTTTTACAAAACTTTTGTTTGTTCAGGATAACTTAAAGAAATAAACAAAATTTAATTTTTGAAAAACCTTTTTTGATATTTTTTAAGGGACCTTCCATGAACCACGTGGATACTTTTTGGTTATCTCAGACCCCCCCTCTCCCTCCCTCGTGGGCAATTTCCAAACAAAACAAATCTTTTTTTGTATGGAGTGTGGACAAGGGTGTCCACTTGATTTCTGAATGGTTTGTTATGCAATTTCACACAAATTTAAATCAAAATTTGAAAATTATTTCTAAACATTCTTGGACATTTCTGAATAAATTGGATAAACTGAACATGAGCATCCCCAGCAACATCATCGGCCGTCCTTTTTTTCCTACTTCCATTAAGATTTTTTTAGATGATAAATAATTTAAAATTTACAACAAAATATTTTGATACTTTTTCTCCTGAAAACTGCCAATTATCTCGGCCAGATAAATATAGAGCACGACGGAACAACAATGGAAAACATACAACCCCCTCTCTCTTCTTCTTACTTGACCTCTTTTCACTCAAAACTTGCTCCTTTTTAGAAAAGAAAAAAAAAAACAAGGCTGGATTTGATGTTTCAATTGTGCCCACACCCGAAAGCAAAAAAAAAAACAAGAAGCAAAAGAGGTTCGCGTTGATTTTTTGCCCATTTGTTTTGCTTTCGACCTTTGGCGGATGGGCCGGGACAGGATTCTCAGCCAAGATAGGCTCTCAAAGAATGACTTTGCGCAAAGTGCGCGATTTTCTGCGATGAACATGCAGATTGACAGTCCGCTCATCCCGGCCGTTACGAGATTCGAACCCGTTGATATCGGGTTGCCCCTGCCCAGGCTTATAATTCCGTCTGAGCCGACGCGACGCGACTGCGAGTCAATATTTGGCAGATCATTGGTTGTTGGTCTGACGTTCTCAGAGCAAAACACTAATTAGGTACTGTTTTAATTGCAGGACCTGCTCATCTCGGACCAATCATCGGTGATAATTAAAAGCCTCACCAAGTTGCCGAAGAAGTTCGACATGGTCATCTATCCGACGCTGGTCACCGTCACGTACGAGAACGCCGAGGCCAAAGCCGTGCTCGGGAAAGACTTTGACATTGCGGTAAGTTTAGTGGGATTTTCTGTTTGTCATATTTTTAGAAGCATAACTTCACTAAATTAGTTTTATCCTTGTAGTGCTTTTACTTTTTTTTTTGGAAAGACAATATTTGGCCTCGGCCTCAAATATCATTTATACTATAATAATACTTTTTTTTTACTTCAATTCTAGTAAGTTTTCAACAATGATTTATTTCAACTAGAAATTTATTGATGAATTCTGAAGCAGAAACATTACCATTGAATCATTTTAGTAGGGCAACTTTTGTTCTTCGAAAAAGTTTACTTTTCTTGCTTCATGTTTTTCTTGATGTTGATCTATGTTTCTTTTCGCCTTTCTAGTCATTTTTTATCAATTTTTGCTTGATTTTCACCCCCACCCCCCTTTCATCCCTCTTTCAAAACCGGTCCGAAAAATCAGGGGACAAAAAAAAATAAGTCTTACCAACTGAAAACAATGCACAAATGCATTTTCACTGTTTGTGGAATTCCAATGTTTTTTAAGGCGAAATGTAAATATTATGGCCCAACTCATGGAACGTCGAAAGAAATCTGAAGAAATATTAATTTTGGTGTAAATGGCAGCCTACGAGCGAAAATGTATTTTTTTCCATAATTTGCTTTTATACCCCAGAATCAAACATTTATGAATAACTTTGCAAGGGATTGTTCATAACCAAAGCCACTATTATGGCAGACGTGTATCCAGTAGACACACCTTTCCCCCAAGTATGAGCCTGATTGGTTGAAATTACGGCTTGTGAGAGCCATTTTATCATTGTTCCCTGTGTCTCATTGATGACTACTCTACCATACTTCTTGATTGCAACTTCGATTTTACAATCTAAACTGAATGTCAATCCATCCAACATATTAAGGCTACTTATCGAACCTTTGAAGTACATAAAAAATCCTGAAAGGTATACATATGTACCACTAGGGTGTAATATGAAAATCGATTTTCCAGCACAGCAATTTTTCAGTTCCTTTTGGGGTCCTAAACAACTCCCTAAAGTTTGGGAACGATTGGTTTAGTCCTCACTTTGCGCAAAGCGATTCAATTTTCCATATAAATTTGTATGGGGAAAACCATTTTTTTGGATTTTGATATTTATAAAATCCACGTTTCACGCTGTTCTAAAACCGGATTCATATTCGGATGCTCCGGAAGCTGCTCTACAACTTTCCCGATGAGAGTATGGTGCTAGCTTGTCGCTGAAAGAAGATACAGCGTCCTCAAAACTCGTCTAAAACGTGATTTTCGAGCAAAAAACACGTTTTAGACAAGTTTTGAAAACGCTGTATCTTTTTATAGGAGCAAGTTAGCACCATACTCTCTTGGAGAAAGTTGTAGAGCACATTCCAGAGCATCCAAATATGAATTCAGTTTTAGTACAGCGTGAAACGTGGATTTTATAAATATCAAAATCCAAAAAAATGGTTTTTCCCATACAAATTTATATGGAAAATTGAATCGCTTTGCGCAAAGTGAGGACTAAACCAATCGTTCCCAAACTTTGGGGAGTTGTTTAGGGCCCCAAAAGGAACTGAAAAATTGCTGTGCTCGCTGAATTTGGACAACTTTATTCTTTTTCCATGCAACCATATTACACCCTAATGTACCACTAGGGTGTAATATGGTTGTATGGAAAAAAAATAAAGTTGTCCAAATTTATTGAGAACAGCACTTTTTAGTTACTTTTGGGGTCCTAAACAACTCCCCAAAGTTTGGAACCGATTTGTATAGTCCTCACTTTGCGCAAAGCGATTCAATTTTCCAAATAAATTTGCATGGAGAAAACATTTTTTTTGCATTTTGATATTTATCAAATCCACGTTCCATGCTGTATCAAAACTGGACTCATATTCGGATGCTCTGGAATGTCCTCTACAACTTTCCCCAAGAGAGTATGGTGCTAGCTTGCCTCTAAAAAAAGATACAGCATGTTCAAAACTCGTCTAAAACGTGTTTTTTGCTCCAAAATCACGTTTTAGACGAGTTTTGAGGACGCTATATCTTCTTTCAGGAGCAAGTTAGCACCATACTCTCTTGGGCAAAGTTGTAGAGCACATTCCAGAGCATCAGAATATGAGTCCGGTTTCGATATAGCATAAAACGTGGATTTGATAAATATCATATTCCAAAAAAATGGTTTTCACCATACAAATTTATATGGAAAATTGAATCGCTTTGCGCAAAATGAGGACTAAACCAATCGGTCCCAACCTTTGGGGAGTTGTTTAGGACCCCGAAAGGAACTGAAAAAGTGCTGTGCTGGAAAATCGATTTTGATATTACACCCTAATGTACCACTTTGGTACATGCTAAAACCATGTTAGGATTTTTTGATTTGGCTAGATTGCCCTGCTGGTTGGATTGACATCTAAACTGAAGTTAAAAAAAAACATTTTTTTTTTAGATTTTTTTTTCAAAAAAACTTTTTTTCCAAATTCTTATAACTTGCGGTTAAATTTTGCCTTTACTTCTCACGAAAAGAAATCAATTCTCAAAATCGATAATGAAATTCACGAATGTGAGAACCTCGAAGGAATATATTCACATTTATAGTGCAAATGCACCATATTCATGAATAAATTCCTTCGTGGTTCTCACATTCGTGAACTTTATTCACGATTACGGGAATTGATTTTTTTTGTGCAGGGGCCAGATCAGGTATATCTGAAAAAGTGGCGGACTGGAACTAATGTTTGCTAAAAGTTGAAAATCAAGAGGTTTTTTTTAAATAGGTCCTATAAACACTCTACAAATGTTTTTTTTTCATAAGTTTGTTTTTTTGCCTTTTTAATGTATTGAATTCTTGACTCGCCGCGCGCAAAATGGAGAAAATGACGAAAACGGATAAAAATCACCCTTTTTTACTAAAACTGCGATAACTTGAAAATTTCAGCGATGACCTATACTTGTTTGGGTACCAAAAGTTGTGTTTTTTGATGGCGGTACCCAAACATGAATAAGTCATCGCCAAACAAAAAATACGGGTCTAATTATTTGGGTCAAAGAACTCCCAAAAAAATTTTGGTTCAAAAATTGCCAGGTTTTTTTTTCTAAGCAGTTTTATTATATAATTCAATAGAAAACAATAGTTTGTTCTATAATTTCGAAAACAAAAATCACTTTGGTGCTGTCCTATATGCAAAATAAAAGCAGAACAGTTCCAGCAACAAATTCACTTTGCAAGAACATTCAAAGTCAGAACAAAAGTAAAAAATAAATTAAATACACATTAACTAATCAAGAACAAATTGGAGCAATTCTCTGAGATTTCGGTCATTCGATTTTTTTTTTTGTATTTTTTAATCCGGCTGAAACGTTTTTGGTGCCTTCGGTATTCCCAAAGAAGCCATTTTGCATTATTAGTTTGTCCATATAATTTTCCATACAAATTTGGCAGCTGTCCATACAAAAATGATATGTGAAAATTCAAAAATCTGTATCTTTTGAAGGAATTTTTTGATCGATTTGGTGTCTTCGGCAAAGTTGTAGGTATGGATATGGCTACACTGAAAAAAAATGATACACGGTAAAAAAATTTGGTGATTTTTAATGTAACTTTTTGTCACTAAAACTTGATATGCAAAAAACACTATTTTTATTTTTTTAATTTTTTGATATGTTTTAGAGGACATAGAATGCCAACTTTTCAGAAGTTTCCAGAATGGGCAAAAAATCTTTGAACGAGCAAAAATGGGCGTAATATTGAATGTTTGGCCCGTTTGAAATGTTAGTCTTGATTTTAAATTTTACATTGTAAATCGGACCTACAGTTGCTAAGATATCGACATTCGAAAATGGTGGGTTGTTTGGGTGAGACTTAGAAAACAAAAATTTTCCTGTTTTTTAACCTTTGCATGGCAATATCTCAGCAACTATAGGTCGTATCAACAAAGTTCAATAAAGCTAAATATAGAGAATTTTCTTAGCTCTTCAAAAATAACAGGGCGGTTCATTTCTTCCACATATTGCATGCAATTTTTGGGTTCCCTCCGCACGGCTGGGACCTTGCCCCCATGGAAAGCATGGGACGGTCGGAGGGCTTGTAATGCACTTTACCAATACGGAAAGAGCAGGGGAGCATTTATTCCCCATACTAGCGCCAGTCAAAGATGTTACACATTGATCTTTGCCGAGTGGTGTCTGGAAATATTAATAGTTCTTTATTAGTTATTTGAAGAATATTTACAGTGCCACAGTTTTGAAGAATAAATCCAGACGGAACCGAATGATCGAATGCTTCCTGTCGTCGGAAAATTCGGAGCAACTGGAGCCGGGTTGTGTAGCGTAATGGAACTCCGATTTCGATATGATGGTACCCACGGCGGAGCTGGTCAAAGGACAAGCAGGACAAACTCGTTATTGGCCAATTGCGACTTATGCTGGCGAAGGTGATCGAGGACATCTGACGGCGGTTGCGGAGTCGTCCTCTTTAAAGCTAAGTACTCATACATGATAATCGTATTACAGGCCTGCCTTTTCTGGTCATGTTGAATACGATTAACTGCAACTCTAACCACTTTAATTTTCAGCAAAATTGACAAGACTTTTGACGAACGTGACAGGACAGGGGACTGTAAAACATTTTATACAAGTTCCGACTTTTTTATGTGGGAAAATTTTGCCTGACGTGTGTTTCTTTGCATTGTAAACCTCAACATATGAATTCATTTTAATAATTTTGCCTTTGTTGGAACAGTTAAGGGTCACATAGTAAAAGTCCGTTGGTGTGTGGATAGTGTACCCCGTTCGCTCGAGTTCCTTGGGGTCAGTTCTGTAGGTTTTAACAGTCTCAACAGTTAAAACCTACAGTACTGATTTTGGGAAGCTTGTGCGAATGGGGTTTTTAATGAACATTGGGGGCGGCGATTGAGCACGAAGTTTCGATTTAGCTTATTTACATCATTACACGATTACATACTCTCACAAACACAATCTCATTTTAACCTACCCAATCATGTCCTCAATCCCCGCTCCCATGGAGTGCGAGCGATCCGCATGTTATTGACACGACCATTACCTTTCCTTTACACAACCGGACTTGGACTGACTTGATCCTGGCTATCCCACCTCGATCCGCAAAAAAAAAAAAAATATTGCATGCAATTTTTGGGTTGTATGCAAGAGCGACGAACCGCCCTAATTCTCCATACAAACTTTGGAGAAAAACCATTCGGCCCAGACAAACTATTTTTGAAAAATTCAAAATGCACGTGATTCTGGTGACTCCAAACTGCATGCTTCCTGGAGTTGAGCCTGCGCAGTCATTTTTGTCATTTTTTGGACCGTTTTGGTCTCATTTGATTCGTCTTGGGGTCCCATAAGACGCTATCGAAAATGATAAAGATTGGTTGGGATTGGAGTACTTCAAAAGTTATGCTAAAAAAACGATTTTAACAAAAGTCCGGAAGATTGTAAAAAGGGTGGTTTTTGTATGAAACCTCATCATGTTATACATTTTTAGAAAGGTATTCGAAAGACCTTTTTAACGAGTTCAAAAGATTGAAGATTTGACAACCCTATCGAAAGTTATAAGCACTTAAGAGATATTTATGAACTTTGTGGAGGCCGGATCTCAGATATTACCTAGCATTACACTCTAAATGTGTAGAAGGCACCAACCAATGTCAATAAATCGCAATAGATTTAACCAATTGGGATTTTTTTTTACTGTGAACAGATACGGACCACTGCGACACTTGCGTATCTATTGTAGTATGATCTGTTCTCAGGTTTTCTGTTTTGCTGCTATACACAGCCTGCCGAACGATTGTCTTCCGTAGCGCTATTGTTTGCGCGAGACAGTATTTGACGAATTATTCGAGCAGTTGCCCCCTCTCATTCCCCAAACCAATCCCCCAAATGCCATGCCACACGAGCACGAGAGACCGATCCGAGGACGTGGAGATGAGCGAGATTGAGGGGAAATCTCGTTTATTTTTGACCCATCTAGAGATCGTTACCGATCATATAGCCCAATATTCAGCTCGAATTTTGCCTGAGAGCATGTGACCGAGTCGAAAGTAGCATTTGAAGCTCTTCTCTGCGTATTGTTACAGAGTTCTTCAACACTCAGACTCAGTCGCCAACAGATCGTCCGAGAGATTGGACGGGATGGGTTTCGGGGAGGCTTGGGACATGACAAATCAATTCCCGCAGCAGCCGAAATCCCCTCTCGACCGCCACCTACCCCTTTTGCCTCGCCAGATGGGTTTCAAGCCATCGACCTTCCGCTTACAAAGCGAAACCCGTACCACTACACCACGGGAGCTCGGCAACCAATTGGGATGCTTCAGCCTGCATTTTGTTGCATTTTGGGCCCTTTCAGATGTTTGTTGGATTTTGAAATTTAATTGAATTTTGCCTAAGTTACAGTCTTTTTTTAAGATTGTTGACGTTTTAAACATTGTGTCCCGATTTGCCCAACTTCCCGTTGACCTAGAGTACTCATATTTTGGCCAGATGTTGGTTTTATATTGTCTAATTCTGTCGATTGATTGTGGTTTCTGACATCAACTAGAAAAATTTCAAGCTGTGTTATTTAAAAATTAAGATTAGGGTAGAGTAGTCATCAATGAGACACGGGGAACAATGATAAAATGGCTCTCATAAGTCGTAGTTTCAACCAATCAGGCTCATATTTGGGGGAAAGGTGTGCCTACTGGATACACGTCTGCCATATAAGTGGCTTTGGTTATGGACGCTCCCTTGAAAAGTAATTCATAAATGTTTGATTCTGGGGTGTAAAAGTAAATCATGGACAAAAAATACTTTTTCGATCGTAGGCTGCCATTTACACCAAAACTAATATTTCTTCAAATGTCTTTCGACGTTCCATAGGGATTAAGTTGGGCTACAATGCCCTTTCATTAGATTTGGCCAAAATTTAAAATACACCCAGAATCCAGGACTGTCTCATTGTTCCCCACTAATTTCAGCCCATGGGTAACAATGAGACACTTTGATTTTTCTTCCATAAACTTTTCAAAATCGTTGGAAATCTTTCAAAACATGAATTAAAAGTGATTTTTGGCATATTTATACAGTTTAAACTTCATTTAACCAAAAATACAAAGTTATTTGGTATTAATATATGGATTTTACAAAATTTAAATACTGTTTAGTGTAACTTTTGTTATTAAAAGTTTCATGTTGGCAAAATTCCTCTAAAATGTTCAAGGCAAGTCACCTGCAATGGAACAATACAAAAACATGATGTTTTGCTAGAAAAATGTTGATTTTCGTAGAGTGTCTCATTGTTCCCCAGCTGTCTCATTGTTCCTGCCAAGTGCGTCTACAATGAGACAGTTGAATAACTCTGGCTGTAGATGTCGGATCGATCTCATATTTTGGTCAATGATAGAACACATTAAAAGAAAGATAATGCAACTAAAAGCACATTAAGACATGCTGATGAAAAAATTAGAAAAATCGTTGAAAGTTGAAAACCAAAAGTGTCTCATTGATGACTACCCTACCCTAACCCTCTCCCGCCCATGGTTACTCCACTGCCCATAATTGAAAATTCGACTATTATGCCAAATCAAGTATTCCGAGAAAAACGCGTTTTAGTGTTGGTCCCAAAATCTCCGTCAAGGCAATTTCCCATAAGAGTGGCATATTAGCCGTTTGGTTTTTCGCATCGGCAGCCAAGTCTAAACACTATTTTAGTGAAATTCAAGTTCCAGGAGATGCGTTGGAACATCCTCTACCGCCGGGTGCTAATATCTCGTTTTTGCCAAAAGTGGATATTAGCCGTTTTTTCAATAGTGGGCAGTCCAGAGCACAAAAACTTTGAACATAAACTTTCAAATATCTCGGAACTGACACAACTTTTCATGATGCTTTAAGTTGCAGGTGTTCATGTAGAATGTATACTAACATCTCCCCAAATTTCATCAAATTTGGCTAAGCACAAGCAAAGTTACAGCGTGAAATGTAAACAAAAATGGGCCAATTTTAGGGAAATAAATAAGACCTGTTTTCGAAAGCCCGTAAAAATTACCAAACACAAAATTTTATGAAACAAAAAATGGTTTGCTATCATTTGAACCTTGGACAAGAACCCCTGTGAATAACATTGTGAGTTTGAACCGGTTTTAAGTGTTTTTCAACCTTTTTCATTTGGTGCACCAGAGCACCACCTAGGCATATGAGCAACTAAATATTCAGGAGCACTTTTTTCTAAATCACAGAAAAAGCTTATTTTTATCAAAACAAAGGTTTATAAACGTTCTGACTATTCATAAACAAGGCAAAATATTGTTATTAGACCAATAGTTTTATTATTTTCCTCATTTTTCATGAAAATGGTTGTTTGTGGGTTTTGAATGAGCCAATCAAAGAAACCTGAAAATGCAGAGATTTTTAAGAATTTGTAGTTAATACTTCAGAAATATGGTCTTACAGCAAAAAATAAGTTGTTTTCAACACATTTCGAAGCGTTTTCAAACAAATGAACCAATAGATTTGAAGAAAACGAGATTTTGTGGTTTAAAAAAAGTTGCTCATCTTCCTGATGGTGCTCTGGTGCACCACTTCAAATTTTACTTTTTTGCCCCAATTCGATGTTTGTAGGTCAAAGTAAAGTATTTCTTGCATTATTGTACCAAAATTAAGCCATTTACTATTTTTACTATAAGCAAACAGCTCTGGGCGTTAGAGGGTTAAACCTAACTTTTCAAATCTAGATTTTTTTAAATATCCTATAAACATATCAAACACAATAGCTTATAGAACTTTAAAAAAACTCTAGAAATGATCCATTTTTCCCATATATTTCCAGTGAGGCTGAGTGTTGCTTAGGAATCTGTGCATTAGAGTGTAACACACATATTCGCACCTGTTTTTTTTTTTTCTGTATAGAGAAATGACGAATTTCGACGGATGATCCGTTGCCATCGTTTAAAAAACTCTTCAGTCAACTCTGCGCCTTTAAAGTCAGCAGAATCAGATAATCACTAATGAAGATCTTAACGTTTGTCTTTACTTCTTCTTTTTTTCCCCCGCAGTCCCTCGAAGAGTACAGCAAGTCGGATCTGGCGAAAAAGAACAGGATCTTGTCACTGCTGACGAGCACGACGACCAAGGCGGAGTAACCCCATCGCCGGACAACTCCCCCGCGCCGGCAATCGCGATCTTAGGTCAGGTCAGTCCCGCCCGGACCAGAGCCCCGCTCAAAAGCAATAAATAAACGAATGGAGCGGAATCAATAAAAATGCGACATAAAAGCGCAGTGATTAAAGTTAGCAATAATGTCGTCGTTTAGCAGCAGCAGCAGCGGGCAGAATTGGCCAACTTTTAAAAGAGATGGTATCGATTTTGGCGTTGCACAAAATTTATTACCAGCTAATGAGTTGATCTTATGCTAAGTAACGACGACGACGCGCCTCAGGTCCGACGCTTAATTGTCTGCGCAGAAGTTTGTTTTGTTTCAATGTTAATGGCGTTTTTTTCAACTTTTGCTTTTGTTGCACTGCAGCAGTGTGTCACTTGCTGATGATATTTGCCGTGGGGCACGAGCTGTGAAATTTGCACTTGCTGATGCATAAATGCAGTTTAAGTTAAGCGATGCTGCTCAGAGTGCCGTGAAGCGATATTTTTGCACGCTTTTTAAACTGACATAGTCTGCATCTTAAGTAGTTTGGGTTTGTTTTGCACCGGTGTCAACTTTAAGTAATCGGGTTTGATCATTTTTTTTTTGTTTTGTGTTGGGACTTCATTTCAACTAAACATGGTTACTCCCAACCTACGATGCCAGATTATCACCAGATCACAATTCAGTTCATAAATTGTTAAAATTTTGGATTATTATCAATTTTAAAAAATCTGTACATACAGATTTTTATGATTTTTAGGATCCAAAAATCTTTAAAATACAGATTTATCTGTATATCTGGCATGGCTGCCCCCAACCCCCACAAAAGTTGGAAAGGTAACTTACACTCGCTGGTTCTCGGGCATAACTCAATCATTCGGGACGATTCTTTTTGTGTGCGAATTGTAAGGATTAGGTTATTAACAATAAAATTATCGAGGCTCGATAACGATTAAGATAGTTCTATCGTTATTTCGATAATTCTATCGGCGATAATCTTATCGCCGGTAATGGGCGATAGTCCATTTTTTAAATCTTTCTAAAATCGACTTAATTTAATCATATCAGTTAGTTAATCATTAATCATCTAGTTAGTTTCCAAAAAAATATATACTCAAAATTGTTCACAAAATACCGTATTTTTCGAAAATATGGGTATCCAAAAACAGTGGCAGCAGGCATGGCCGAATGATTAAGCTGTCCGCTTAGTAAGCGGAAGATCATAAGTTCGATTCCCATCTGCTCCAACCTTTCATCGGATGGGGAAGTAAAACGTCGGTCCCGGCCTTGGATGTTGTTAGGCCGTTAAGTAATTCCAAGTGTAGGAGTCGTCTCCACGCTTTAAGTGCAAACAACACACCAAACCAAGCCTGCTCCGGTGGAATCGCTGGCGGCGGTTAGACTCACAACCCAAAGGTCGTCAGTTCGAACTTCGAACCCTAGAGTGGCGTCATCCATAAAGTATGTCACGCTAAAATCGGCCAAAATTAACCCCCCCTCCCCCACCCTATGTCACACTTTGTCACGCTGGCTCCGACCCCCCCCCCATCGAAAAGAACGTCAGGTTTTTCGGACCCCCCCACTTACTTTTTATTTTTTGTGCAATTTTTGCATGATTAATAAACAGGATTATTATTAAATTCGGAGTTCAAAGTTTATCAAACATTAAACTTTTTTTTTTTTATATATTTCGAACTGAATTTTCAGTATTCAAGAAATAGACCCCCCTCTCCCCTTGTCACTCTTTGTCACGCTTGCGACAACTTGCGATTTATCATTAAAGTTGCACATTACTTAAAAATAAAATGACGCACAATGGAAAACTTTCTAAAATATATTTGAAAAATAAATAAAAAATAATCAATTAAAATACAAGTGCATTCCACTTAATGCCTTTTAATTTTCACTATATTTGTGAAAACACGATAGTATTCAGTCAAACATATTGTTGCAAAGCATAGCAAAAGATGATTTTAATAAAATTAAGCCAATTGCTTGGAAGCTTTTTATACAAAACCAATAAAAAAATCTAATGCAGAAAAAAAAATGTTCAAATAATACCTTAAATTTCAAAAAACTACTACCGGTAGAGGATTTTTTCAGCTTTGGTTCAATCAGATTGAAATGTTTTAGATTTGTTTTCAATTTTTTTTCTCATTTGGCATGCAAGCTAATGCGAGCTTCAAATTTGGCCCGCCATTCAAAAACTTTGAGCACCCCTGCTTTGGACTCCTAGGTTCGAGCAGAAACTTGCAATAAAGACCACAAAAGACCCGGAGTCGTGAAAGTGGATGGTTCAATGTTTTGGGTATCCAGCGAAGCGAAATTTTGTATGCTTTTTCACTTTATTGAAGTTTTCCTTTTTTTTTTTTTTGTTAAAAACTAATAATTTCACACAATACCGTTTTTTCGAAAATACTAAATTTTTCAAAATTTTCAATATGGGTATCAAACGAGTTGAAGTTATGTATGCTTTTTCAATTTATTAAAGTTTGAGAAGCTTAATTTGATTTGCTTTTTTCACATTGAATGATTTTTTTTTGAAAATGCGAAAATTTTCACAAAATACAGTATTTTTAAAGAAAGTACTCAAATTTTCATTATTTTCAATATGGGTATCAGACAAAGCGAAATTTTGTATGCTTTGTTACTTGCATAAGCTTTTTTTGTGGAGTAAAAAAATACCGTAATTTTCGAAAATACTAAAATTTTCAAAATTTACAATTTAAGTGAGATGACCACGTGGACACTTTTTTGGAAATCTCAAACACCTGAAACTTACTAGATTTTCAAAAAAAAAAAAAAAAAATAACAAATATCTTGAGTTTTTTTGCAAAGTTCCAATAAACCAAATTCCCAGTTTTGCTTTTTGGGTGTTTTTGAAACCGCCTTAAGTCAGGGGTATAAAAAAACACCCAAAAAACAAAAACTGAAAGTTTGATATATTTCGAAAAAATACGGTATTTTGTGATAATTTTCGAATTTTACAGCTGTAAAGTATGGATTATTTTCGAGATAAATACGGTAATTTGTGAAAATTTTAATATTTTCAAAAACAAACTATAAATAATTGAAAAAGCATACGAAAGTTCAATTCGTTTGATATCCATATTGCATTTTTTGAAAATCTGAATATTATCGAAAAATACGGTATTTTGTGAAAATTTTAGTATTTTACAAAAGTACTATAATAAAGTGAAAAAAAGCATATAAAATTTCTCTTCGTTTGATACCCATGTTGCATTTTTTGAATATTTGAGTGTTTACGAAAAAATACGTAAATATCGAGTTATGTTCGAGAACCAGCGAGTTGAAGTTACCGTTCCAACTTTTTTGGAGTCTTGGAGGTCCGTGTATGTTGGACATGCGTTGTATGTTCCAGTAGGGTGTAATATCAAAATCGATTTTCCAGCACAGCAATTTTTCAGTTCCTTTTGGGGTCCTAAACAACTCCCCAAAGTTTGGGCACGATTGGATTAGTCCTCACTTTGCGCAAAGCGATTCAATTTTCCATATAAATTTGTATGGGAAAAACCACTTTTTTTGAATTTTGATATTTATAAAATCCACGTTTCAAGCTGTACTAAAACCGGATTCATATTTAAATGCTCTGGAAGGTGCTCTACAACTTTCCCGAAGAGAGTATGGTGCTAGCATGTCCCTAAGAGAAGATACAGCGTCCTCAAAACTCGTCTAAAACGTGATTTTCGAGCAAAAAACACATTTTAGACGAGTTTTTAACACGCTGTATCTTTTTAGGAGCAAGTTAGCACCATACTCTCTTTGGAAAGTTGTAGAGCACCTTCTAGAGCATCCGAATATGAATCCGGTTTTAGTACAGCGAAACGTGGATTTTATAAATATCGAAATCCAAAAATTGTTTTTCCATACAAATTTATATGGAAAATTGAATCGCTTTGCGCAAAGTGAGGACTAAACCAATCGTTCCCAAACTTTGGGGAGTTGTTTAGGACCCCAAAAGGAACTGAAAAATTGCTGTGCTCGCAAAATTTGGACAACTTTATTTTTTTCCATACAACCATATTACACCCTAATGTTCCAGTGTTAATTTAGGTCATTGTCATTTTCTTAGAGATGAGATTGGATTGGTTTTCCAAAAAGGTAATTGAAGTTGAAGACATGCTTAATCAAACGTTATCATATTTGTAGAAAACTTTGGAAAAGCTGGTGAATTATAAAAATCTTTGCAAGGCCAGTTTTTAAGGTACGCTCTTTTTTTAATTTTAGTTCCCATTTTCGAGAATTTCCCCTACATGAACATTAAAACTCATGACTAAATCAAATAAATTTGACCTTTTAGCGGGCATTCAAATGCTTGTCCGGTCGGCGTAATCAGCTTAAATCCAAAAATATGAGCTTGATGGGACGCATTAGGGGCTGGCGCTCTGCCCTTGAATTTTTAATTGGATTCAACCCGTAAAAAGAGATATTTTTTTCAAAAAATCACAATTCTTGAGACAATTTGACCACTAAAGTGTTTATTTTCAACATCACTGGCGCGTAGGCCAGATCCTTACGCAAGTTTTAACTTGTTGAAGTTTTGCATTCTTTTCAATATGACCAGTACCATGGAAATAAATTAGTTTTTGTAAAAATTGAAAATGATGTTTTGTGTCCACTAGGGTGGTCCAAATCCAGGCATTCTCGGGGCTACCCCCTGAAATCAAAGAATGACCCCTCACTAGAATAAATTCCAAATTTGAACTAACTCTGACCACGGGAACCTCTCCCTCTAATCGCTGGAAGTTTGTATGGGAAAAATCGTCAAAATGTATGGAGAAAAGCAACTGCTTTTCGGAAGCTAATAACTTTTCAGCAAAAAATCCTAAAAATTTGAACATAATGAAGCAGTTATGAACTTCCTTTCGCCTTTGTGTAATGTCCGGTTATTTCATCACAAATTAGGCCAATCAAATAAATAATCTAAAATGGTGCGAAATCGTTCAAGTCAATACCGACTAAATACTACAATGAAATCCTAGAACAAGGACAGCTATTTATTTCAACCAGAGACACACTATTAGCTTATAGAAACTACTAATATTTGCACCACGTTGCTGCTGCAGTCATTATTTGGTAAGTCCTGTTGATCAACGCTTATATCACGAATCTAGTGCCCAGTGCTGCTTATATTGACACAAACAGACCAGTTTATGTTTAGTATTAATTTCGGTAATGCTTTGCATTCGCCACGCGCATTAGTCATTTTTTGTCTACTTAAATTATTATTAAGCAAACTTTTTTTTTGTTTTGTTAACCCTTGTATCCGACGATACTTACCGTTTTGTATTGAACAGTAGTACTTTTTTACTCGCAGAAAAATTCAATAAATAAACTGACAATGATAACAAGGTAATCGAGTCAATAAAACTCTCAATTTCACCCTCTCTATTAGGTCATGTGATTAGTTTTGTAAAAAGTACTCGATATTATCTATTCTAGTTCTAGTTATAATAAAGGCTAATTTTTGTAACAAGAAATTTAATGAGGAAGTCTTAGTTGTCCGAAAATCCCTGTAATCATAAATATTGCTAATTATTTCCTATTTTCAAGTCTTTAGTCACGTGCCGTAGGGATTATCAAGTGTGAAACTGTGTGAAGTCTGGACAGTGGCCAGTGCAAAGTGTTAATCCTGGTGGACAATTAGAATTATGATTATATTTTTCGCAAGAGTGACGAATGAGTTTTAAAATTGAAACCCAAAATGATTCAACACATTTTGAGAGTATGGAAATTTAATTCAATAAAGTAGCAGATTCCCTTCTCGCATCGCGCATTTGGACAAAGAGTCACGTCAGAGAGGCAAACTGTAATCCGCCAACGAAAAGAACGAGATTATAATCTAATCACTCTCATTATCGAATTAAGTGTTTTTTTTTCTGGCGGAGAAAAGTGCAACGCTTATGTTGCGATATGTTTCGCACCCTCTCGGAATTGGCATTCGGGAACCCCTCGGATTTTGTGTTTTTTTTTCTCGCCAGCGAGGGTTGAGATTTATTCTATCCAGCTGCGCGCACTTTTCTCCGACGAGGAGGGTGATTAGATGAATTTTATTATCGTGATTTGCCCGGAACAAGGCATGTCGGCGCTGCCGGGAGGAAATCCTTATCGATATTAGTTGTTTACACTTGGCGGGGCAGACCCCGGGCGGTGTTACGCTTTCGGTGTGGATTAGCACCTACACGCATCAGAGAGGGGCTCTTGTGGGAGGGTTTTTGAGGGCATGCCGAAATTTGATCCAGAAGGATTTCTGGCGGTAAGTCTTGCGTGAACAATATGTGCAAATTTTGCTTGACTTAATCTTACAGTGAAGGTTATCGAAATGTTATTTTTGTAAAAATTCCCTTTATTCATATTTTTTTTCTATCTCATTTTTATGCTACCACACGCTCATTAAACTCAATGTTGAACACGATGGATTAACGAAGTTGCAACTTGTTGATCCACTTTTTCTTGTTTCGCTCTCTCTTCCTGCGTTGTTCTATCCTTTAATTTTTATTACACTCAAACATCCGCTGCTGCCGGCGATGAAATATGAGATCTTTTTCGTTGCGGTGGCGCGTGCCGACAGTCATTACCGCGCAAAGAAACAAGCTGGAAGTTTTATTTCCCCATTAAGGGTTGTAATTTTTCAGCATTATGCAAATTCCTACAATTCTTGTTTTGTCACAAGAAGTCATGTGGTGGCGAGTTTTGGAGTTCATGAATGTGGTCAGTTCAGTGCCTTTCACCCGACTCATTAGTTAGTTTGGTGGGGTCATTTATTTTACATTAACACAATTTCAACTAAAATTAAAGATCGTTTTTTAATGTCTTCACTAACGAAGAAATTGTGGTTAGATTACGCCCCAAAGTTACTCTTGTCAATATCGTAGTACATCCAGGACAACAGCGTTGCATTGACCATATCACAGATTCAATAGTGGAGGATGGATGCACTGGTCTGCCCTGAATGTTACATCGAAATTGGATGAAACGAACCGGAGATATGATTTTTTACATTTTTAAATTTTGTTTCTAAGAGGGCACGGCCTTTTGGGTGTTAAAGTATTAAATATATTAAATATATTAAATGATCATTTTAAAATAAGTTGAACGATATGTTTTTTTAAAATATTTTCAATAAGACACTGTGATATTTTTGGTATCTACATACAAAATGAGCTTGGCGCCAAGTAATGGATTGATACAATTGTGTTTTATTTCAAAAACGTTCTCATTTTTTAAGTACTGGTAGTGAACCTTTATTTTTTTAAGATTGTTGAGAATTTCTCGAAGATATTTGCAGTGGGTTAAATATTTGAAAATTCAAATTTTCCCAAAATTTGCAGAATTTTTTAAAGTTCCAATTTCAAAAAAATTTAAACCGCAGTATCTTCCCAAGGATTGGACTTAGGGCAATGGTCAATATGAAGACTTTTATGTAATATTGTCTGGGAATCGATTCCCACTATCGATTCTGAAAAATTTTGACGTTTAGACCACCTCTCAAAAAAACAGTTGTAGTAAACGATTATTGTATTTTTTTTAGGAGAGACATACCATCCTGCATTTTTCGTGAGTCTTTTTGTAACATTTTAGGCTACTTCCTCAACAATTTTGAGCGAAAAAAAATCGTGACAATTTAACTTTTGAACTTAAAAACTGAATAATCTCATAGAAGTGGCGTATAGTTTTGTTTCAGTGTATTTTTTTCAGAAAGCCCGTCCAGTTTCCTACAAGTTTGTCTTTGACCACTTTTTGATACGATGCAACGGCTTCGAGATACAGTAGTTTTTAAATTGCAAAATACAAAAATATTTAAATACCTTACGCCCTTCTCAAATGTTATTTTCGAGTACTATTGGCTCCATATACACAAAAATGGCTTATATAGGCCTAGGATAACTTGTCTAAAAAGTTTCATTGAAATCGGAGAGGGTCGGGTACAAAAGTACCAGAAAAATTCCTGATTTGAGCTGGAATTGCTCAATATATAAAAGTTCTACGAAGTGAACTGCATTATAACAAATATTGAACAATAAATAAGTTCATGCATTATGTAAATTTTAGATAACTCCAACTCCGGCTCCGACTCCGGGTTTATCAGAAATTTTCGACTCCGATTGCGACTTCAGCTCATAAAATTTAGCCGACCCCGACTCTGACTCCAGATATTCCAGTTTTGACGACTCCGACTCCGACTCCAGGTCACCAAAAAGACCCGACTCCACCGACTCCGACTCCACAGCCCTGCAAATTGTATGGACAATTGCCAAAATTGTATGGAAAATTGTACGGATGAATCAATGACACAAAATGGCGTTTTTTGGTCATAGGAAAGGCCTTTCCTATGTTAGAGCAAAATAAAAATACAAATAAAATCTATTTCCGGTTTAGCACAACTGTCGTTTTATTGCGAATTTCAGGGAACATTATTTTTCAACTACTTAAGGGGTTACATACATGTAAATCGGTCAAAATTTCAGAGGTTGGTTTGAGCACAAATTCAAACTTTTTAAAAATCTGTTTTCAGGACATGAAAATATATATTTTCAACTATTATCAAAATAAATTTCAAGACATTTGGTTGTATCATTGCCGAGATACAGCTATATGAAGTCACTTTCAAAAAACGGGTGCCACGATATCTTAACACTGCCTTGACCAAATCGGATCATAATTTTGGTGAAGACTCGTTGAACCGGTCCTGTGTGCATGACGAAGGCCGATTTTCAGAAAGTTTATTTAAAAAAAGATAAAAATATTTTTATGTTTTTCATACACGGAGAAAAAAGAGTTCCCAAAACCGTGAACACCCGTTCATGAAATTAGGAACCACGAACAAAGTGTTCAAATTTCATGGTACGTTTTTGAAAATCGTACCATGGCATTTGAACACTTTGTTCGTGGTTCCCAATTTCATGAACGGGTGTTCACGATTTTGAGAACTCTTTTTTCTCCGTGTATTAAAAATCGAAAATTTTTGATTTTTGTATTTTTCAAAAATGCAAAATTTCAAAATCGGACTGCGTCATGCACACGGGATATGTCTTGCGAGTCTTCACCCAAAATTTCTGCCTTTTTGGTCTATACCATCTCAAGATATCGTGGCACCCGTAAATCAACTCGGTGTTCAGAGAAAAACGCTCGCAAAGATTGACAGCTCGCTTTGCGCATGGCAAAATTTTCAGCCTCAATCGTCTGTAACTTACTTTAATCATGAAATATCTTCATGAAACTTTCAGGAGTGATTGAAAATTATCTTTTAAGTTGATTTAATAAATTTTCGAAATTTTGTGATTTTTTACATGTATGTAACCCCATAACTGCATTCAAATTTAGAAATCAGAACGTTCATTAAAAATCATATACATACTGTGGGCAGCGAATGACGAAGAAGAATCTTTGATTTTGTACACTTCTACAATTACTATTTTATAAATAAAGATTTACGCTCCTCATTTCATCGTTGGCTTAATTTGCAAGTTTTGTCGTACTCTTATTTGACCTTTTTTTTGTTTTGTGTTAATTATGCTGTTTTCAAATGTATTTTTGCTTTTGAAGCATACGTAAAGCGGTTTTCTGAAAAAATTTCTTCAGTTTAAAAGTTTTGTTTTTACAGTTGATTTTCTAGCTGTCGATCTTTTCGATATCAATATTGCTTCATCCGTCAATTTTTTTTCGGTCCCTTCAAAAGCATGTTTTGATTTTTTCGTTCTATAACTAGATACCTCCCACTTCCAACGATCCCTTCAATATTGACACAGTGTGTGTAATTCTATTAGTGGTTTTATTAGAATTAAATCATTTGATATGTAGAAGAAGAACGTAGACCATTTTCACTAAATTTACAGCAACAAAAGCATTGAACAGAGAAACAAATATTTTCTTCTTGCAATGGCACACCAGTGTCGAATAAATCATTTCTTCTCGGTTGTATCCTCACCTTCCAGCCTTAATCCAAATTGGAAAACTTGTTTCGAGGTGACAAATATGTTCCTGTTCGTTGCTGCTGCTTAATCCAGCTGCCACACCTTGACTTCCTGTTTCTGATGAGCGGTAGCAAATTTAAAATTGCAATGTGACACGATGCTCCTCGATGTTTGTATGGCTTGTTTTTTTTTATTTGTGCATAATTAATGCTAATAAGGGATACTATTAATTTGATTATTCGCAGTAAGTCAGTTTCAGCTGACAATTTAAATAATTCTGGATTTTAACCTCTTCTGCCTCGAGTTTGTTCAAGTGGGCGAAGATTGATTGAATTTTAAGCTGTATCATTCCGGGCTAATGGTTTGAGCTCAGTAGTTTAGCCAAAAATAATATTTTTTTCTAAATTTTACCTCAGTCTCAATTGATAAGCGGAGCTATTGATAAAGTTCATTCAACCTCGAAACATTTTACTTTGAGTACATTGTAGGACACTTTATTTTTTGAACTATGAATAACATGCGCCGTTATTTGAACTGACTTGATCCTCAAAGTGTCTGGTGGTGAGAGATGAGTTTAGGGAGTGAAAGTAAGTAAGTAAAAAAAGATTTTAAATATGATGATACGCAAGACCTTTGGAAAAAACATGCTGACTGGAGAACTTGAAAGAGCGTATATAATTAGCGTAGATCATCGCGCGCATTTCTTTCCCCTTCTCACTTCTCTCTATCATCACCACATTCGATTGCCTATCGACGACGACGCAAAAGTCCAATAGAAAATCCATTAGGGTGCCTCCTCCGTCGTCGCTAGAAATTCTATGTTTGCTCGAGCCGCAGTGAGTGTGTCTAAATTCAATTTGTGAGACTGAGTGCTGCTAATCATTCTGCTTCATCTTCGTCTTGTTCTAGCCGAGGCCATTCAAATCCTACTCCTGGCCTGCAGATAGTGTGTTTCGAGTTTCGAGTGTTCAAATATCCAGCATATAGACTTGACGAAACATTCTTTTTTTTTCGCGCTCTCACTCACAACTTAAGGCCGGGTTGTATTGATCTCATAAATACTGTTGGGTTCGAGTTAATTGAATTAACCCTAATGCACACTATCTGCCGACAGTGCTGGATCATCGTTGAAATTCAGTAGAGTTGAGTAGAGGGTGAGTGTAGGACACTTGTTTTTAAATTGACTTGAGTTAATAACACGAAACTGTTAAAATAATTTGCGCTTCAGGATGAAATATTTGTGAGATTGAGGTTTTTAGTCGTTCATCTCAACGGGTATCTTGAAACGCTTAATTTTTAATAAATAGCAATAAAATGTATGTTTTACTAAGTTTTGTTTTGATTATTTTTTAAATCAATTTTAAAACTCCAATACTTCAAACTTACGTGGAATTTCCTGAGGATTCCAAAAATGACGAAATTGAGACCAAATAGTGCCGTCTTTTGGCATAGAGGGCAAAAACTAACGTTGTAAAATGTTTGTTATAGAAAAATCAAAAACCCGATTTAATATCACCAGAGGTGAAATAGAGCTTTTCTTACAAAATTATGAAACTCCGACAAATATATTGGTGCAATTAATTTTTAAGGAACAAAATGATACCACCCAGTGAGAATTTGACCTAAAGCTTCGAATATTTTTGGGCTAAACCTCGAATACCGTTTTTTTTAAATTTCAGAGGTACATTATGGGGCGCAAGGTATTAAAATATTGGATTGACATTACTAGAAAAATATAAACGGCACTCAGTCTTTAATGTAAGTCTATAATTAACTTCAAAAAATATGAATAGCTATTGCACTTTGTCGATCTATTATGAGAAGCCAGAAAGAACACTTTCACGCGGAGCGTAAAACGCGCAAGCGTAAATGTGCTGGCGTTTATGCTTCGACTTGACGACTTGTCGATCTTTCGAGCGAGAACGTGCCGAGACTTCGAATTTGATGTTCAGTATATGATTCTGTATAAAACCAAAAATTTAATAGGAAAAAATAGGGCAAAAATAAGACGAAAAACACTAATATGGCTATATCTCTGGAAATACATTTTGGAAAAGCTTCAAATTTTGGGCCCAAGCAGTTTATGGCGCATGTTTTCGAATGGGTTTTTGTTTGAAACTGAATTATTGTAATTTGATAGTGTTATCTGTAAAATAGTCCAAAAAATACCGGTAAAAATGGTTTTGACCACATTTACTGGTCGAAAATTGTGAATCGAAAAATAAAATGTTCGTCTCCGACCTCATGGCTACAGATCTGAAATATAAAAATTGTGGCTTTTACGAGCGGTTTTCCAGTGATGGAAGACACAAATTTTTAAGAGCGGATACAGACATTGCTCAAGTATTTCAGAAAAAGAGCTCTCAAAAATCAGAGCGCATTTAAACCTTAAATTTAGTAATAGGAATTTTTTCTGGGACGACTCCTCGCCGCGCACGATTTTTTTTAAGATTTCTGAGAAAAGTGTTTTTCCAAAAGCAAACCTTAAACCTTTCTTTTGTAAGAAAGGCAAAAACTAGGATAAAAACTGCGATTGGCCAAAAAGTTAATACCGTAGACTTAAAGTCCATGAAATTCCCTAACTTTTGATCTATAGGAGTAAGGGTGTTGGAGGTTGTTGCAAAAGATATTGGAGTTTTAGAAAAATCAATTTTTAGCAGCAATTTGCAAAAACTATGAGAAAAAGTCTAACCAATCCTGGATGGCGCATTTTGAAGGGCTTCAAAAGACCTATCGAATGCAATTATGAGAGTTGGAATTGATGAAGTTTTACGAAAATGCGAACAATTTTAAGATTTTTTATGTTTTTTGGACCTAAAATTTCAATGCCCGTTTTACCCCACTTCCCTTTGTCGTAGAGGGCTCATATTTGGCATGAGTTCATCTCATGGATAGACAAACAAACGCTGAAAGCTTCATCCAAATCGGAGCACCTCGATACGACCTCTAGAACAAACCAAGCAAAATGTACAAAAACTGCCCCTTAACATTGAATTAAAATTTATATAAATTTGTGATAAGGTAAATAAATGTTGGCCTAGGTTCAATTCCAGTCAGCCCCGGTTGAAATTTTCAAGACCCCTGATCACGCCTACCATTGGATGGGGTAGTAAATGTCGGTCCCGAAAAAATTTCGACGTTAAGTTGTTAGGTCAGTCCACCTGAAGTAGTCGGCTCCCTAGTTTAGCTACAAAGTTAAAAAAAATGATGGTAATATTACATCTGCACGGAGAAAAAAGAGTTCCCAAAATCGTGAACAATCGTTCATGAAAATGGGAACCACGAACAAAGTGTTCAAATGCCATGGTACGTTGTTCAAAATCGTACCATGGGATTTGAAAACTTTTCATTAACGCTTGTTCACGATTTTGGGAACTGTTTTTTCTCCGTGTGGGAATAGTGACAGATTTCGTGTAAAAAAAAGTGCAATTTTACATCAGAAACAGGCGAAATTTACATTAGTTTGTGTTGGAATTAACATTATTTGAGGTTAAATTATTCAAAAAGAGGTTTTCAACCAACGTAATTTTTAAACCTTTCAAATTTTTTTTTTTGCTGTGTACAAAAGAGGTATCAGAGAAGAGAAAATAGAAAAAAGCTTTTACAGTCCATTTCATAAATTAGTACCAATTTTCCACTATTTATAGGCCCGATTTGTGAACCGTCATCTTGTCGGCGCGTAGAGTTTGTTGTATGTTTTGCCGGTCTGTGCCCTTTTGAGAGGGTGTGGATTTGTGGGACGGTGTTACAATAGGTGATAAAATTTAAAAAAAGTTATTTTCTTTTATCAGTGTATCAAAATAAATAAAAATAAAATAATAACATTGTTTTTAGGAATAAAATATTAAAAAAGGAGATAGAAACTGCGAAAAACGAGCAAGAAATAAAGAATAAAGAATAAGGAATAAGGAATAAGGAATAAGGAATAAGGAATAAGGAATAAGGAATAAGGAATAAGGAATAAGGAATAAGGAATAAGGAATAAGGAATAAGGAATAAGGAATAAGGAATAAGGAATAAGGAATAAGGAATAAGGAATAAGGAATAAGGAATAAGGAATAAGGAATAAGGAATAAGGAATAAGGAATAAGGAATAAGGAATAAGGAATAAGGAATAAGGAATAAGGAATAAGGAATAAGGAATAAGGAATAAGGAATAAGGAATAAGGAATAAGGAATAAGGAATAAGGAATGGAATAAGGAATAAGGAATAAGGAATAAGGAATAAGGAATAAGGAATAAGGAATAAGGAATAAGGAATAAGGAATAAGGAATAAGGAATAAGGAATAAGGAATAAGGAATAAGGAATAAGGAATAAGGAATAAGGAATAAGGAATAAGGAATAAGGAATAAGGAATAAGGAATAAGGAATAAGGAATAAGGAATAAGGAATAAGGAATAAGGAATAAGGAATAAGGAATAAGAATAAGGAATAAGGAATAAGGAATAAGGAATAAGGAATAAGGAATAAGGAATAAGGAATAAGGAATAAGGAATAAGGAATAAGGAATAAGGAATAAGGAATAAGGAATAAGGAATAAGGAATAAGGAATAAGGAATAAGGAATAAGGAATAAGGAATAAGGAATAAGGAATAAGGAATAAGGAATAAGGAATAAGGAATAAGGAATAAGGAATAAGGAATAAGGAATAAGGAATAAGGAATAAGGAATAAGGAATAAGGAATAAGGAATAAGGAATAAGGAATAAGGAATAAGGAATAGGAATAAGGAATAAGGAATAAGGAATAAGGAATAAGGAATAAGGAATAAGGAATAAGGAATAAGGAATAAGGAATAAGGAATAAGGAATAAGGAATAAGGAATAAGGAATAAGGAATAAGGAATAAGGAATAAGGAATAAGGAATAAGGAATAAGGAATAAGGAATAAGGAATAAGGAATAAGGAATAAGGAATAAGGAATAAGGAATAAGGAATAAGGAATAAGGAATAAGGAATAAGGAATAAGGAATAAGGAATAAGGAATAAGGAATAAAGAATAAGGAATAAAGAATAAGGAATAAGGAATAAGGAATAAGGAATAAGGAATAAGGAATAAGGAATAAGGAATAAGGAATAAGGAATAAGGAATAAGGAATAAGGAATAAGGAATAAGGAATAAGGAATAAGGCATAAGGAATAAGGAATAAGGAATAAGGAGAAATGAACAACAAATTATGAAAAGAAACCAGGAAGTAATTTTTCATCGTAACCTTAAAATTCACCCACCGTTCCTCCATCGCGCGGCGGCGGATGCTGTTTGTTGTCGATTGGTTTGGAGGTACCTGGCGGCAGGGAGGCCTTTGACTTCCTAGACCTAGACCGAAGCCACGGTCTAGGGGCGTTTCGTTTGCTGTTATTATTACTGCAGTTACTGGTTGTTGTTGTGTCTTTGTTTCAAAGTGCGCGCCCCCCCTCCTTCAACCTTGTATTAAGTTACATGCTGAAGAGAGATTCAAATAATATATAATTAAAGTTAAAAGCATCCCTCATAACTCCTCTTCTCGTTTCGTTTTCGCTGGCTGGGATTTTGGCTTGATGAGTGCGCGCGCCATTAAGGGGTTTTCAGTCTGTAGGCTTTTCTTCTGTTTTGTTTCTGGGTGCCAAGGGGCGCGGACGAAAACAAAAGAATGGCCAAATTGGACCTCTTGAGTAGATGCTTTGAGCAGAACACTTACAATGTAACCACTGTTGAACGCAGAACAGATCGAATTTTCAGAGCAAAGTTGGGGTAGCAAGTCTAGACGACTTCTAGGTGATCTCAGCGACTAAAATACAGTATGTAAAAAAAGTATTTACACCCCTTGGGCACTATGTACATATTGTGATGAAACATCTAAACAATTTAATGTTGACAGAAACCTAGTACTACGTTTTGTTCAGAAACTCATGCCAGACATTTTGCTACAAAAAGCTCATGAAAAGATGATTTCTATAAAAAGTTATATAACAAATACTATTACGAAAATAAAAAAGGTGCAAAAAAAGTTTGTACACCTTTCGAAAAATTTACATAAATAATGTTATTTGTTGACAAATCACCATAAATCCAGTCTCCCAACTCCAAATAGGCATCTTTGACTGATTAAAAAAATAATTTGGATTGAATATAAAGTTTACTAACTACTTAGTATAAAAGTTTATATAACTCTGGAAATTCTATATAAAACTTATCTTAACTTAATTTTGAAATCTTCTAATTCAACTAAATGTCAATATATTACCATAGAATTGCTAAATAAACATTTTGGAGTGAGTATAACACCGTTTTGGGGGTATTTGTATCGATAGAATAGATTTTTCGTTGGAATTTCGTACCAACCCGGAATTACCACAATTCACAAGTCAACCTATGTGGCATCAGAAAGGGCATAAAATTTCCGATCTTTTGATACCCATACATCCAGGTTTTCTATAAAACCCACGTTTTTAAATACCTAAGCAAAAACGTTGTTATGGTTTCGTTTGAGCAACCTGTCAAAAATGTATGGAATTTCGTAATTTTTGTTCTCGTGGATCAAACACTATTTGCCCAGGTATTTAAAAACGTAGGTTTTAAAGAAAACCTAGATGTTTGGGTATCAAAAGATCGGAAATTTTATGCCCTTTCCGATTCCACATAGGTTGACTTGTGAATTGTGGACCGGTTCGGATGCCGGCTGATTTTCCGACGACGTAATTCCGGGTTGTTAAGAAATTCCAACGAAAAATCTATTCTAGCGATACAAAGACCCCCAAAACGGTGTTATACCCACTCCAAAATGTTTATTTTGCAATTCTATGGTAATATATTGACATTTAGTTGAATTAGAAGATTTCAAAATTAAGTTAAGATAAGTTTTATATAGAATTTCCAGAGTTATATAAACTTTTATACTAAGTAGTTAGTAAACTTTATATTCAATCCAAATTATTTTTAATCAGTCAAGGATGCCTATTTGGAGTTGGGAGACTGGATTTATGGTGATTTGTCAACAAATAACATTATTTATGTAAATTTTTCGAAAGGTGTACAAACTTTTTGCACCTTTTTTATTTTGTAATAGTATTTGTTATATAACTTTTTATAGAAATCATCTTTTCATGAGCTTTTTGAAGCAAAATGTTTGGCATGAGTTTCTGAACAAAACGTAGTCCTAGGTTCCTGTCAAACTTTAAATTTTTTACATGTTTCATCACAAAATGTGCATAGTGCCCAAGGGGTGTAAATACTTTTTTTACATACTGTAGGTACTAAAAGTTTTTTTTTTGCAAATTAAGTCAACAAAATTTCTATTGCCATAACCTTTAATTTTACAAAAAAAGTTCAAGATGGTATGTCAGAGACATAACCGAAAGACATAGGACCAAACAATTTGAATGTGTTTTTGGTTTGCTAGTGAAATCTGAAATAAGATTATTTTATTTTGTTTCATAGATTTGTCGGCAAAATTGTCATAAATGTTCTCCCAAGGTGAACCTTCTATGAGGGCACCGGCAACTCCAGGTTGTGGCCACTACGGTCGAAATGTCAATTTTCATGTTCAGTATCAAAAACCATGAATTTTGATATCCATATCGCACAACTCGTATGGTTGTGTTAAAGACCCTCCGGGCCCCGGGGAAACCTGCTTTGAGATCACCGGTCACTCAAGGTTGTGGCCACTACTGTCGGAATGTCAATTTTCATGTACAGTATCAAAAACCATGAATTTTGATACCAATATGCCTCAACTCGTATGGTTCTGTAAAAAGTCCTCCGGGCCCCGGGGGAACCAGCTTTAAGGGCACCGGCCACTACTGTCGAAATGGCCATTATGTTCAGTATCAAAAACCATGAATTTTGATACCCATATTGCCACAACTCGTATGTTTCTGTAAATGTCCCCCCAGGCCCCGGAGGAACCTTCTTTGAGGGCACCGGCCACTCCAGGTTGTGGCCACTACTGTCGAAATGGCCCTTATTATGTTCAGTATCAAAAACCATGAATTTTGATACCCATATTGCCACAACTCGTATGTTTCTGTAAATGTCCCCCCAGGCCCCGGGAGAACCTTCTTTGAGGGCACCGGCCACTCCAGGTTGTGGCCACTACTGTCGAAATGGCCATTATTATGTTCAGTATCAAAAACCATGAATTTTGATACCCATATTGCCACAACTCGTATGTTTCTGTAAATGTCCCCCCAGGCCCCGGAGGAACCTTCTTTGAGGGCACCGGCCACTCCAGGTTGTGGCCACTACTGTCGAAATGGCCATTATTATGTTCAGTTTCAAAAACCATGAATTTTGATACCCATATTGCCACAACTCGTATGTTTCTGTAAATGTCCCCCCAGGCCCCGGGGGAACCTTCTTTGAGGGCACCGGCCACTCCAGGTTGTGACCACTACTGTCGAAATGGCCATTATTATGTTCAGTATCAAAAACCATGAATTTTGATACCCATATTGCCACAACTCGTATGTTTCTGTAAATGTCCCCCCAGGCCCCGGAGGAACCTTCTTTGAGGGCACCGGCCACTCCAGGTTGTGGCCACTACTGTCGAAATGGCCATTATTATGTTCAGTATCAAAACCATGAATTTTGATACCCATATTGCCACAACTCGTATGTTTCTGTAAATATCCCCCCAGGCCCCGGGAAAACCTTCTTTGAGGGCACCGGCCACTCCAGGTTGTGGCCACTACTGTCAAAATGGCCATTATTATGTTCAGTATAAAAAACCATGAATTTTGATACCCATATTGCCACAACTCGTATGTTTCTGTAAATATCCCCCCAGGCCCCGGGAAAACCTTCTTTGAGGGCACCGGCCACTCCAGGTTGTGGCCACTACTGTCAAAATGGCCATTATTATGTTCAGTATCAAAAACCATGAATTTTGATACCCATATTGCCACAACTCGTATGTTTCTGTAAATGTCCCCCAGGCCCCGGGAACCTTCTTTGAGGGCATCGGCCACTCCTGGTTTTGGCCACCACTGTCGAATTGGCCATTTTCATGAGAACCGCCGCATCATAGCGACTTCCACGCCGTCCGCTTCGCTTGAATTTCCTCCTTCTGCTGCCGGTGGTTCTTCCTTCTGGTTGCTGGTCCTCTTCTTCTATTGGCCGCTGCTGCTGCTGCTCCGCGCCGGCCCGACGTGCACAGTTCGAGTGCTCGTTCCAAAGTGACTTTTTTGCGAAATTTTCTGCTTAAATAGCGGCACAGCCGGAGAACGGCACAAAGGGGCGCGGTCTCGAATGCATACGCTCGCTCTGATTGGTCATCTGTCCGATTTGTACTGAAAAATTACTCATTTTGATTGCATGTTTTAAGTGCTTTAACTATGTTTAGTCAGACTATCTATGTAGTTAAACAATAGCTGAAGTCTTCCTCTTTCGATTGGTGGTCCAACCATCTGGATTGATTCACAGGGAAAAAAGATATAAGCGTTCAAAATGTCCCCTTTTTTAACGCTTGAAAGTGACGCTTTGGATCGAATTTCTGAACTGGCCCCCCAATATAGTAAGTAAAGACATAGTCCTATGTCAAAAAAAATGCTTCCACACCTAGAAAATTATCGCCATCATATCTCAAGACTCGCTAGTTTTTCACTAACAATTTTCCTGTGATTTATGCCCCCTTCAGCAACCGGTTAAAATGTGTATTGTTGGGTGTTACATTTGCCCCGGAGCCAGCATCTTGACGTGGCGGCACTTTGGAGTTCGAGATTCGAGACGCACTCATTTTGTCGCTGTCGCCAACAACCATTTTTCGCTTTCCAAGCCTAGAAAGGGGGATGAAAAATGGACACTTTTTCTTCAAATTCAATTTACTCGTAATTTATGGTTGCAACTGGCGCTGGGTGTGAGTGTTAAGCTGATACTGAAAAAACGGAGGGCTGTAAAGGGCTGTTTTAGTTCTGCGAGATAATGCAGAGTATGCGTTCCAGAGATTTTTTTTTGAAAAGGTCCTATAAACATATGAATTACAATAGCTTATAGGACCTTTAAAAAATTTGAATTGTTGCGTGTAGAAAAAAAACAAGTAAACGAATGAATAACATGTATCAACATTTCTAACACTATGTTCATTTCAACTGAACAAAGGGTTGATACACTAATGACAGGCAAGCACACATGAATAAAATAGCACCCCATTACGGTTGCAACCGTCCGTAACAACCAAAGTGCACTATTGTGCAACCAACAGCTCAACCGACTTCCGGCCGTGTGTCGTCCATTTTGGGTGCGATGGTGATGTGCGCGTTAGATTAAACTTCCATCAGCAATGCCCTAACATTACCGATTGCTAGTGGGTCACATTGATGACCTGCGATAGGAAGTTATGTCGTTGCCGTGGTGCTATCTTGGTGCATTTTTTTCTTCGGGTATGCATCGGTCATTTCAAGGCATTTCTAAATGTTGCGTGGCAAGGCACTTTTAATCGAAAATGCGTTCAACTCTAAACGTGAGACAAGAGAGCGTGGCAATGACGAATACAATGTTATTGATGTGACAAAACTCAGTCAGTCATCACCGTTGTAGAGCACGACATTACATTACAGCAATTATTACGTGCACAATAAACATGACGCAGATGGTCATTGCCTTGTATTTTTTTTACTTCAATTAAATTATTGGGCGTTTGATGTCAAGCTACTTATTCAGACCAAACTCTGTTGTTCGAAGGCCTCGCAAAAAATGCATTCAGGATACTCATATCTTCTAATAACCGCGAAAAAAAAATCGTTGTCTTATTTTGAACTCAATTATGATAACCTCAAAATGTTCTTAAATGGCAATCAACCACTTTGACGCGGGGTCACTGAACCCCAATTTGTTCATAAGATTAAAAAAAACATTCTACGAACTTTCTTTATTCGACGACATGAATTTTGAACAAAATTTGCATGAGTCTAAGTTTAAATTAAAAGTTTCCTCCTTTCCTCTAACTATCCCTTATCTATTAGCAAATTCGAAGGTTATTTTGTAACTTTTTTCCTTCCCCTGATCAATTTGTTCTCCCGTGTATCAATTAACCACGGGTCCCCCACAGACCGTTATTATGAAGAAAAAATTTCCACCCAAACCAATGATTGGACATGGTTTCTGGGACCATTCTGCACCTCTGGGTCAAGTTTCAAAATATTTGCCGGCAGAAATTTCGAATACGGTCAGTTTTAGTAATTTTAGTTGAAATTAAGGGGAAATCACATGTAAAATGCATAGGAAAACTTCAAAGTTTCAATGCCTAAACTCTGAAACGTTACTGATCATGGTTTTAAATTGTACTTACATGTAGCAAAACGATATAAAACGATTTACGGAACTGACTTAGCCGGATTAAGCCGTAGTTAAGTGACTTAAGTACATTATTTACAAGTTTATATCTAAATATTTTTTAAATCTCCTACATCAGGCAATTTTAAGTCTAGGAAGACTAGATTGCATAAAAATAATTAAAATGGGGTGACTTTGAGCCAAGGGGTGACAATGTACTAAAGATTGTTTTGATAAGCATTAAGTTTATGTCAATATTTGTTTGTAGACTGCTTAATTTGGTCTATTTATGTTCCCAAACCCAAAAATAATTTGATGATATTGCTTCGCAGATCGCAAATTAATATGTTTGAATAGGCCTATTGATTTTAAATCAATTAACTCTAACACCTTTTTAAAGAGTCAGCTGTTGAAAGGTACCCCATACCTCAGCTTAGGTTAACAACTGCCCTTATGTTTTTGCCAAAACAATCCAAAAACATCGCCATCGCCAAAACAATACCACAGTTCAACAAAAAATCAAATGTTTCTTGTCTCTGACACGAGAATATGTGTTCCTAG
The DNA here is from genome assembly GCF_015732765.1 of Culex quinquefasciatus. Classification (NCBI taxonomy): domain Eukaryota; kingdom Metazoa; phylum Arthropoda; class Insecta; order Diptera; family Culicidae; genus Culex; species Culex quinquefasciatus. The sequence goes on along the minus strand of NC_051862.1, from coordinate 151,633,996 downwards.
TAAATTTTTGCCTGCTGAATCCGAATCCGGGTCCAGAATTGCTCCAAATGGTCCCAATTTTGAGATACACCCGTTTGAAATGTTAGTTTAGGCCAAAATTAAAGTAGCTAAGACATTTTAAAATTAGAATTTGACTTGCATGCATATTGGAAAAACTTGAATGAGAAGCAACTGAAAATATAATTTTAAAATGGCTATAAATATGCGTAGAAACAATCAAATTTTAAAAACCAGGGGTGTTTCAGAAAGAGGAAAACGTGAACTTTAAGATACATGTTTTAGTTTATTTGTTTATTCAATAGTTCTTTTGTAAAATAGTCAACAAAGTAGCTAATTTTGGCCTAAACTAACATTTCAAACGGGTGTATCTCAAAATTGGGACCATTTGGAGCAATTCTGGACCCGGATTCGGATTCAGCAGGCAAAAATCTACTAGGAACACATATACTCGTCTCAGAGAAAAAATCTTGTTGGACTGTGTACTTAAAAAAAATTAAAACTGACGTTGATTTTTGGAAGCAGAAATGTTTGAAAAATTCGTGTTGATAAAAACGGGACGGCATTTCGATTTTGAGTATTTTTTCCAATAATGCTGTTCTGCGACCCCACTTTAGTCAAATTTAAATTAATTAAAAAAAAATACTGTTTCCAATTTATTTACCGCCATTCAAAAATTCTTAAACATATTAGAATAGTTTAGGGATTTAGCTAGACCAGCGTTGAAAATCCGACGACTATGATTAGTATTGCGATTAATTGCTGCCTGTTACACTTCACGAATAAATCTGCTGAGCAATTCTCTACGAAATCGGTATTTTTTCTTAAATTTTAATTTTTGTATTTTTTAATCCGACTGAAACTTTTTTGGTGCCTTCGGTATGCCCAAAGAAGCCATTTTGCATCATTAGTTTGTCCAAATAATTTTCCATACAAATTTGGCAGCTGGCCATACAAAAATGATGTATGAAAATTCAAAAATCTGTATCTTTTGAAGGAATTTTTTGATCGATTTGGTGTCTTGGGCAAAGTTGTAGGTATGGATATGGACTACACTTAAAAACAATGATGCACGGTTTTTTGCAAATCAACTTTTAGTGACAAAAAGTTAAATAAAAAATAACCAAAAATTTTTTAACCGTGCATCATTGTTTTTAAGTGTAGTCCATATCCATACCTACAACTTTGCCCAAGACACCAAATCGATCAAAAAATTCCTTCAAAAGATACAGATTTTTGAATTTTCATACATCATTTTTGTATGGCCAGCTGCCAAATTAATGGTGACAAACTAATGATTCTTTAATACCGAAGGCACTTTCAGTCGGATAAAAAATACAAAATTAAAATTTAAGAAAAATACCGATTTCGTAGAAGAATGCTCAGCAGATTTATTCGTGAAGTGGGCAATTAATCGCAATACCATAGTCGTCGGATTTTCAACGCTGGTCTAGCTAAATCTAAACTATTCTAATATGTTTAAGAATTTTTGAATGGCGGTAAATAAATTGGAAACAGTATTTTTAATTAATTAAATTTGACTAAAGTGGGGTCGCAGAACAGCATTATTGGAAAATACTCAAAATCGAAATGCCGTCCCGTTTTTATCAACACGAATTTTCAAACATTTCTGCTTCCAAATCAACGTCAGTTTAATTTTTAAGTACACAGTCAACAGATTTTGTCTCTGAGACGAGTATATGTGTTCTAGTAAATTTGCCTGCTGAATCGAATCCGGGTCAGAATTGCTCAAATGGTCCCAATGAGATACACCGTTTGAAATGATAGTTGAGCCAAAATGCTTTGCTATTTTACAAAGAACTATTGAATAAACAAATAAAAACCATGTATCTTAAAGTTCACGTTCTCCCTTTCTGAAACACCCCTGGTTTAAAATATTGTTTCGCATATTTATAGCCATTTAAAATTATAATTTGACTTGCATGCAAGTTGGAAAAACTTGAATGAGAACCAACTGAAAATATAATGTTAAAATGGCTATAATTATGCGTAGAAACAATCAAATTTTAAAAACCAGGGGTGTTTCAGAAAGGGGAGAACGTGAACTTTAAGATACATGTATTGGTTTATTTGTTTATTCAATAGTTCTTTTGTAAAATAGTCGACAAAGTAGCTAATTTTGGCCTAAACTAACATTTCAAACTGGTGTATCTCAAAATTGGGACCATTTGGAGCAATTCTGGACCCGGATTCGGATTCAGCTGGCAAAAATCTACTAGAAACACATGTTCTCGTCCCAGAGACAAGAAACATTTGATTTTTTGTTGAACTGTGTAATCGAGTAATTGAAGTTTAAGGTTTGAAAAAATATTAAAAATTTAAAAATTGCTAGCATTTTCATCAAACTTGATGAAATCCAGTTCTCTTTGTTGCATTTGAGGTCTTTTGAAGGTCTTTTGAATCACTTTAAAATGTGCAATGATTTTCCGAGACACTTTTGCTCATAGCTTTAGCAAATTACTGTTATTTTTTAACTTAATATCTTTTTGCAGTAACCTCCAACCTTTGAGTCAAAAGTTAGAGAATTTTGTGTTTTAACATTTTGGCCAATCGCAGTTTTTCTTATAATTTTACTATTTTTTTTTTTTATTTTTCTGCAACATATTTTTTAGCTCAAATTTGACATAGTCGGAATACTTGACAATCTAAAAAAATATATAAGCCAACCAGACCAAACCAAAATTTGTTGTGTTTGTAGCCTAACATAGACGGCTACAAAAGGCGAGTTTCAGGTAATTTGTCTCAAGTCTGATGCATAACATTCACTTTAATTTCCCATGCGGGTTGATGATTTCTTGTGACGGAAACAGATTGAAGAACAACCTACAACAATAGCATCTCCCCGTCCATCGTCATGCAGGTTGAACTCGCTGCCACAGGCACCTGCACAATGCAAGGCTCGTCATCGTTTTCTCACACCTGCCCGCACATATCGCGATTTCTTTCCACTCTGATTAAAAACTACATGCCTTACGTCCCCCTCGCGAAGAAGTTAGAAGAAAAAAAAAAAAGAGTGCGCCAAACCAGCATCCCCCTCGCCATTGTTATCGGAGCAACGACAACTTCCGCTGATTAATTTCTGTCCCTTCCTTCAGCTTCTAACCATCATTTCTTGAACGATTGTGCGACGAGATTCATTGTTCACGCGGGAAAATCACCCTTCATGCAGTTGAATGCATCAGGCTCCCAACTGAAGTCAAATCATTCCGGTTGACTCTGTCACGGTGGAAGGATTGCGTTTTCGATTTGCTTCATTTTTGTAATGAATTCTCATGTATGGCAATGGAAGGGGAACTTGATCGTGGGGAATTAATCGTTGTGAAGAGTAAGAGATTGCAATTGATGCTTCGAGACAAAAATTTGAAGAAGTTTCACGTAAAAGTTTTTAAAATCTGAAATTATTTGTGGTTTTTGTTTATTTTATACTATCCCTAGAAAATGTAAAATTGTAAAGTTTCAATTGAACAAGTCAATATTTGTTTCATAAAAATAATAAACCAGTCAGTTCTGTTTAACTCTACTCATTCAAGTCGAACGACATCGCCTGGAACAAAACCTGGAATTGAATGGCATACACTAACGACAACTGGGAATTATTATTTTTGTTTGTTTTTAATTAGAAATATCTTTCCCCTGTCATTACGCATCAAACCCGACATCATTCATCCGTACTCGTCGACTGGGGATTGAGGTTGATTCTTTGGAACATATTTTCGCGAGTGAACTTGGTTTCGTAGCACTCACAATAGATAGAGCATTACAACAGGTATTGTTTTCGAGGGGAGGATGGAGTTTGGTATACCTGGTGGTGTGGACAATAGCAGCGACACATTGTGTTCATGTGCTTCAGTTGCTTGTCAAAACGATTTCAATTCATCTGGAAGGAGTGCTTGGCATTTCTATGAATCGTTGACAAAGGGTATAATTATGCTGGAATGTTCTATTAATCTAAAGACTCGAAATGAAATTCTTGGAGCAAAAGTCTATTTGAGCTTTGAGTTGTTTGGGCTATTTAAGAGTCACCACCAATAGTAGGAGAGAAATTTAAATATGAGCAACTCTCTACGAAATCGGCCGATTTCGACCATTTTTATTTTTTGTATTTTTTTATTTGACTTAAACTTTGTGGGGGCCTTCCATATGACCAAATAAGCTATTTTGCGTCATTGGTTCACCCATACAAGTCTCCATACAATTTTGGCTGCTGTCCATACAAAAATGGTATGTAAATATTCAAACAACTGTAACTTTTGAGTGAATTTTCTGATCAATTTGGTGTCTTCGGAAAAGTTTTAGGTATTGTTGAGGACTTTTGAGAAAAAAAATAGGAAAAAAATTGCAGATTTTTTAGTCAACTTTTTTTTCACTAAAACTCAATTTCCCAAAATATGTATTTTTTGATTTTCGAGATTTTTTGATATGTTTTAGGGGACAAAAATTCGCAACTTTGAGCTATAGAGAAACTTGGTAAAAAAAATCTTCCGTCGAGACATGAATTTTTGAAAAAATAGTGATTTTTGGAAAAAATCGAAATCTATGCAAAAACAAATTTGACACTATTTTTAAAGGCAAATTTGAATTTGCAATCGAAAAGTACCTTACAGATTTTTTGACAAAGGGCTCCGTTTTCAAGATATAGCCACCGAATGTTTGATTTTAGCGAAATATTTTAAGTTTTTCGATTTTTAAAAATAGTGACCATGAGTGACCATTTCTAATTTTTTTTTTGAAAAGTTCAGAAAATTTGCTATAAAATTGCCTAAGAGACATTGAAAATTGGACCTCGGGTTGCTGAGATAGAGCCGCTTTAAGAAAAAGAAACACGAAAATTTAAGTTTTCTTAATCTCATCAAAACAACCCACCATTTCCTAATGACGATATCTCAGCAACTAATGGTCCGATTTTCAATGCTAATGCATGAAACATTTTTGAAATTTTCCGATCTTTATGAAAAAAATATTTTATTTTTTTTTTAAATCAAGACTAACATTTTAAAAGGGCCAAACATTGAATATTACGCCCATTTAAAATGCCAGTCTAGATAAAAAAAAACAATATATTTTTTTCGAAAAGATCAAAACATTTTACGAATGTTTCATGTATTAACATTGAAAATCGGACCATTAGTTGCTGAGATATCGTCATTAGAAAATGGTGGGTTGTTTTGGCGAGATTTAGAAAGCTTCAATTTTCGTGTTTCTTTTTCTTAAAGCGGCTCTATCTCAGCAACCCGAGGTCCAATCTTCAATGTCTCTTAGACAATTTTATAGCAAAATCTGAACTTTAAAAAAAATATTTTTAGAAATGGTAACTCATGGTCACTATTTTTAAAAATTGAAAAACTGCAAAAATTTCGCTAAAATCAAACATTCGGTGGCTATATCTTGAAAACGGAGCCCTTTGTCAAAAAATCTGAAGAGTACTTTTCGATTGCAAATCCAATTTTGCATTAAAAAATAATTTCAAACTTGCTTTTGCATGAAACTTTTATTTTTTCCAAAAATCACTATTTTTTTCAAAAATTCATAACTCGGTGGCATATTTTTTAACCATGTTTCTCTATGGCTCAAAAGTTGCGGATTTTTGTCCCCTAAAACATATCAAAAAATCTCGAAAATCAAAAAATAAGTATTTTGGGAAATTGAGTTTTAGTAAAAAAAAAGTTGATAAAAAATTTGCAAATTTTTTTCCGTGTACCTATTTTTTCTCAAAAGTCCTCAACAATACCTACAACTTTGCCGAAGACACCAAATTGATCAGAAAATTCACTCAAAAGCTACAGCTGTCTGAATATTTACATTCAATTTTTGTATGGACAGCAGCCAAAATTGTATGGAGTAGTGCGTCCATCTCGGGAATTCCCTGGACAAAAATCCCGGGATTTTTCCAAAACCGGGAATTCCCGAATCCCGGGAATTTTCATAATTTGTCCCGGGAATTCCCGAAATTGAAAAAAAAAACAAATTTTGGTCTGAAAATTCAAATTTTGTTGTAGAAATAGATGAACAGTAAAATACATAGTAATCGATACGAACTTTAAAGCATTAAAATTTGTATTCGGCATATATCAGCTTTAATTTGACTGATAAGAAAATTGATTATAATTTAGTCATAGATCCGCAAAATGCCTGGCGCAATAAATATTTTCTATTTAATTTTTCGTATTTTTGAAGACTATTTACCATATTTATATTTATGATATTATAATTGAAAATAATCATCTTAAATTATTTTTCATTAAACTCCGGATTTTGGGGCAAGTAACGAAATAAGACAGCTATTTAAGAAAAAAAATGCATCGTGTTTTGAATAACATTGGTTAAAACAGGAACAGAAAAAAAAATTAGTACACCGATTTCCAAATGTATTGCTCTGAAATCTCCTGTACCTTTTTAGCTTCTATTCCTGATTTTCCCTAGTTGACGGTAGTAACTTAAAGAGAATTATTAAAATATGTTTTATATAAAATAAAACATTCAACAGTTATCTAAAATTTTGCATTGACTATTTTTTTTAAATATGAAGGACAATAGCTTATAGGAACTTTTTTTTCAAAAAAAAACTCTTGTGTTGTTGTCGCTTTTCGTTTTTGTAGATATTTTCAAAGAAATTTGTCTAGCTTTTCTAGTTATGGCATATATTAAAATATATAGAAGAAATTTATTTATAAAACGCTTATTTAATTTGAATAACATTGAAAATTTAAATTTGTACTTTTTTTTATATAAAAAAAACAATTTTTATTTCTTTTAAGTTATTTAAAAACTGTCGTCCTTGTTTAGATTGAAGTGTAGATTGTCACCAATTATTATTATTGAGCTTGAAAACATATCAAATATTATGAAAACATACATTTTATGACTGCTTAAAAAATTTCCCGAGATCCCGGGAATTCCCGGGATTTTAAAAATATTTTTCCCGTTTCCCGGGAAATTCAAAACCCGGGAAAATTGGACGCCCTAGTATGGAGACTTGTATGGGTGAACCAATGACGAAAAATAGCTTATTTGGTCATATGGAAGGCCCCAACTAAGTTTGAGCCAAATCAAAAAATACAAAAAAAAAATCCATGTCCGGTTTTGGTAGAGAATTGCTCATATGCATTCATTTCAAAATAATGTTTTTTTTGTTTAATGTCTTTGAAAAACAAAAATGATCAACAATAGAATATCCTAAATTTATAAGATTTCTCCTATAAATCACCCACTCAGTTCTTCACTAATGCCGCCCTGCTATAGATCATTTCGATGCGCGCTGTCGGCATTATGCTCAAAGTAAAGTTGCGTGTGTGTGCAAGTATTTATTTGCCTCAAGTTTGAAGCTGCTGTTGCTGTCACATATTTACACAACACTTTGTGTCTCATCGTCGCCGCACCTTGGCGGACGCGGGTCCTTCAAACCCTTGGACTTATTTATTCAGAGCAGCTTAGCTCAGCTCGCCTGGCCCTTACCAATGCTGTCTATGATAAAAAAAGTTTTCCCGAAAAAAAGATGAATACGGCTTCTCCTTAAAGCCAACATAAGAAGGTGGGTAGAAAAAATAAACGTTAGTCCTTACTCACAAGTGCCACCTAAGTGAGCACCACCGAGCCAATAAATAAACACTCCAAACGTGGTTGAAGAGTTTTTCTGCTTGCTTTCTTTTCTTTTTGCTTAGTTGTTGGGAAAATCAACAGTTTTTCTAGATGGTGAACCGTATTGCGTACAACTTTTCACCATCAAGTCATGCATGAATTTGTCACTGCCATGGCATGTTTATTTTAATTTTCTTTTCTTTTATCATTTAGATATAATGGGAATGCAATACATGTGCCTCAAACACCATGGAAAATTAAGACGCAAGAGATTTCTTTTTGCAATGATTCCTAATTTGGATTGATTTGGAGATTCTAATTCATACAAATTCAATTTTTCAATATCAAGAATGTTATTTTGAAGTGTGTGTGACATAAAAGTAGAGTGGGTCAAAATATAAACATCCCTGAGATGTACTGGCTGTTACTATCAACCAATAACATCACTTTTCTCTAAAACTTAACCTTACCCTTGAAGTTATGAATGCCCGTAAAATGTTACTTTTGTTTACAATATTAAATATCATCGAAATGATTTTTTCAAGTGATAAGGCCAATGCAAATTTTATTTCAAGTTTCTATCCATTTTTTTCACAAAAAAGTCGAGGCGCAGAAAAATAAGTACAGTCTATTCTCTGACTGTCAATCTTCTCGATATCGGTATAGAGGAGAAAAGCAACTCGCGACAAAATTTTGAGGCTAGGAATTTTGACAGGTATGATTTTCATAAAGTATGCGCCTCCTTTTCTCTCCCACAGAAAACCTGGGAACGAGGTAGCTGTCAAACTAGGCCAAAATGTTAAAGTCACTCACAAAATGAACTTTGAGTGATTTGAGTTCATTTCTGACGTCCTCCTCTATAGAGGAGAAAATCGTGACGTCAGAAATGAACTCAAGTCACTCAAAGTTCATTTTGTGAGCGACTTTAACATTTTGGCCTAGTTTGATAGCTACCTCGTTCCCAGGTTTTCTGTGGGAGAGAAAAGGAGGCGAATACTTTATGAAAATCATACCTGTCAAAATTCCTAGCCTCAAAATTTTGTCGCGAGTTGCTTTTCTCCTCTATTGCTCCAGCTGTCAATACATTTTTTAAGAAGCATGCTTTGATTTTTCGTTCTATAACGTCATGATTCGAATTCCCGGACGCTTCGAAACCCGGACACCTCATTTTGTTTTATCAATTATTTGAATATAAGTTTGCATAATAATTGTCTAAACTGAGTTATTTGATGAACACCAACTTTCATTTCAAATTGATTTTGACGCTGTAGTCAATGCCAAAAAAATTAAATAAAATAAAAATATGAGTTTAGAGGCGTGTGAAGCACCGGGAAGGCAAAGCAGATATTTTTCTGCTTTGGTTCTGATTTCCTTAAATTCTAGTGAAATTCTATACAAAGTATCGAATGTTTTGATGTTAACAGCTTATTTTTGACCTAAAGAATGCCATTCACTAAAATTTCAATCCAAATTTTTGTGATTCGTAAGAAAAAACGAGTGTCCGAAATTCGAAGCAAAAGTGTCCGGATTTTGAATCAGCTTCTTTCAGTGTCCGGAATTTGAAGCACATCAAGTCATTTTAATTTAAAAAAATCTGATGAAAAATTGTTAGAAAAGACATATTTTGCATGATTTCTCTGAAAATTGACTGTTAACGTGAAGACTTCCATCAGTGTCATGATTTTTCCTTCAATGATATAAATTTTGCGTCGCTTTCAATATTTTGACAAAATTCCTTCAACAAGTTGTTTAGAATAGTGTCCTACACATGCTGATTCCTTTTGGTAACGATTATCCCATTCCTTGTTGAGTTATGAAAATCGTCATTAATCAATGATTGCCAACTAGGACGTCAACGACTGTTAGCATTAGCATTAGCATTAGCAATAAAGGTCGCACAATTCCGGATGGCTGCACAACGCTTATCTTGCTGTTTAACTGTAATTAAACGTATGATAGCACTAGACTCTCATCCGGTTACAATATTACAACACGGGAGATACCATGTTTTCCTCTTTAAATGAGCGTGTAATACTATCCAGTAAGATAAGGGGCTCCTGGCCGGTACCTTGCTAACCTCGGGGATTGGAAGGTATGTTAGTAAACATCTATCTAGAATGCGCAGAGATCTCTACGTCACCTAGTGGTATAGATGTTTGTAGGGAGGTTTTGGACTCAATGTTAGTAAATTGAACGTTTGTTTTTTTTAACACCACCACCACCACCACCAAAACCATACCATCACCACAAAAAGTCATGCTAGATTTAAATACAAATACATTACAAAACGAACACAACAATAATACCATCTTCCTGGCCCAGCTGCCCACACGATACTGACGAGCAATAATATTAATTACCACAATGATTCCCCACTGCATGCATGACTTGAACATGAACACGAACATAGCACAAAGAGAACACCACAAAAATCCACCTTCCCATCCACCACTGCTTGCACGATACTCGCCAACTAGGACGTCAATGACTGTGCCACAAAATTATATAAATTTTGAAGCACAATTGATTTAGATCAAAAATTCCTTCAGTGGCTTCAAGAAGGTAACAACCGGCACATGCTGATTCCTTTTGGTGCTGAAATTCGTAAAATTGAATTTAATACACAATTTTTTATAGTGATGATTACTTTTCTTCGAAAATGATCAACGGCTTCACCTTAAAACTACATCCTGATGATATTTATACATTTACAACTTATTACATGATTTTTTGCCAGCTAATACAAGAATGATTTGCTACTAAGTGTCCGAATTTCGAATCATGACGTTAATTTGATAACTCCCGCTCTCGACGGTCCCTTCAATATCGTCAACGAGAGAGTCGACTGTATTGTTTGAAATATAATTTTCTTTGAAAATTTGTTCATTTGTGAAGTTTACTTATCTCTTGATTTTTTTTTTGTAATTTTGGAATTATGACTTAAAGTTTAAAAAGGTTATATTTAATATCAATACAGCCCAGACTCGATTAATCGTAACGTCGGATAGTCGAATCTCGTTTTTTTTGTTGTTGTCATATTTTTGCTTGTTAAGCGCATGCCAAATTTGTCCCGCCCATAAGACTACTTGTTAGAATATCCCGAAAAAGTGGATTTTCTCCGGTTTTCTAGAACAAAGTACTAAATTTTATTGGTGTTTCTGATAGTTTACATGATTTCGAACCAAACTGCATCATTACCTCAAAACTGTCATATGGCACGGACTAGCTTCGAGAGGCAGTAAGCTACTCTAAAAGTATTTAGAATTTTAAAATCCCAGATGGCGGCAAAAATGGTGGTGATAAAATATTGTAAAAATGCATCTAAATTTGACTGAAATGAGATTACAGAACTCTAATTTTTATTTTAAAAGTAAGAAAATAAAAAAATACGATATATTTTGTTCGTGATTCGATTAGAGCGTCCAATTTCCCGGAGTTACTAATTTCCCGGGAAACGGGAAATTTTCAACCAATTTCCCTGGAAATCCCGGGAATTTCCGGGAAATTTTAAATATATTGAAAATGGTTATGATTTTGGTTTTAATTGATATTATGCAACAAAATTGTATCGGACATCAACATTAATGGTTTAAATACGTGTGAAGATCAATTAGCTGCTTAACATCATTCGACTACAAGAAAATGTATTTTGGTATTATTTGATGAGAAATATTTTTTTATTAAATGTTTGAAGCGAGCTTTGGATAATTTTTTGCATTTTTTGAGAACAAACAAAAAAAAGCAATTTTTCAATGATTTTTTTTGTATTATTATGCAACAGGATTTAAATTATACAATAAATTAACATTCATTCTATAGAAAGTCTTCTTTTTCACATTTAACCCTCTAACACCTGTAGTTGAACCAGTGCTCCATAATTCTTTCACTTCAAATTGTAATTTCTTTAGTACTAGGTATTCAACCAATTGAATTAATTCTTTTTGCACAAATTCAATTTTCATCTTATTTGATCATGGTAAACAAAAACGTACAAAATCTCAATTTTAATTTGGAGGTAAGGAGTTAACATTGTTTTGCTGAAATAACATCAATCTATTGAAAAATTACCTAATTGTAATATTTTAATACACATTAAGCAAGATCTATTCCCAGTTGCTTTAAAAATTAATATTATCAGAAATAATTCTGATATCATAAATTTTGATAATCTGATTAATTATATATAAACCAAACAATACATTTAATTGAACAAAATCATGTTAAGTTTGTTCATTTATTTTTTTTTTGAGCATTTTCAAAAAGTAGTTCCAAAAATTTAAGAAAATGTTTACTTCCCGCTCGAATTTCGGGAATTCCCAGGAAATTTACAAATTTGTCGGGAAACGGGAAATATTTTTTTTCGGGAAATCCCGGGAATTCCCGGAAATTTTTTTTCACGGGACGGGAAATTGGACGCTAGATTCGATTATCCGAATTCCTATACAAACCTTCGGATAATCGAACTTAGGATAATCGAAACTTCTGATAATCGAGTCTGGACTGTATTACACCCTTTTCAAATGATAGATTTGATTCCAAAATTAAACAATATCGAAAAAAAATTGAAAATTTGACAAATGTTACAGTTTTGAACACTGAAAATAAGACCTATTCTTTGATGATGTTAATAAAATTTAATTTTCCTGTATCTTTTTCTTATATTCGCTGTATTTCAGCAACCAGTGGTCCAATCTTTATGATCTCTCAGAAAATTATCACTCAGGAAAAATATTCCTGTATATATTACTGTAAATTAACAATCATGAGACACTATTTTGGGCCTAATTCCAGCTACGTTCATGTACAATATTTCTCCAACAGGTATTGGTTGCTACTGTGTGTAATCAACAAGTCTATTCCGCCTTCCCTGCTGCTTCTTGTACACCGGACACTCGTTGCTCCACGTTGCATGGTCCACGTCGATGTCAGCATTCTTTTCCTTCCTTAGTTTCTCACCGTTTGAACGCTTTTCACTCTCCGCCTTGCAATCCTTCAATTCGTGCACTCCACTGCAGATCGGACAGGTGATGACGGCTGTTTTACAGTCTGCTCCTTTGTGGTTGAAGCACCTAAGTACCTGCAGTCCATCGAAGACACTAGGTAGGTCCACTTTTCATTTCGGTAGCTCCTGCACAGTTTGAAATGTTTCAGGTTGGCAAACGAATCATTGTGATCACGCAGTTTGTGAAACGTTGATGGATCCAATCCGGAAGTCGTGAGTTCAAATCTCGTACAGGAAGTTTTAAAAAAATAACAAAAAAAGTATTTTGGGAAATTGTTTTTCTTTGTGAATCAAGTTAATTTAAAAAATCGGCCTTTTTTCCGTGTACACATTTTTCTGAAGAGTCTCATCTAGAGCGTCCAATTTCCCGGGGTTACAAAATTCCCGGGAAACGGGAAATTTTCAACAAATTTCCCGGGAAATCCCGGGAATTCCCGGGAAATTTGAAATTTAACGAAAATTATTCTAATCCTGTTTCTGATTAATCTTTTGCAAAGAAATTGTATAGATCAGCAACTTTAATGGTCAAAATGAGTGTGAGGATCAATTAATAGCTTGACTGCTTGTTAAAAATCATGCAACTTTGAGAAAATATATAAACTTTCTAATAATTAAATCTTTCAAATCGTCCCAAATGATAGAAAATATTATTAGTATTTTTGTTGAGAAGGATTTATTTAAATCAAAGTGTTTGGATAGTGAAAATCTATGCTCCACAACCATAAAATTGCTTTTAAATTTGTCTCTTGTTAAAAAAACCAACAAATTCAAGTTGTGAATAGATAAATAATCTTTGAATTTACCTTAAAAATCTGATTCCTATCGCTTTTTAACTTGAAACACTATTTCATGAAATCACAACTCAAAGTTTTGAAATATTTGGAGCGAGTTTTTGAAATATAGTTCCATTCTTTAGTAAATTTCATATGATACGAAGTTGTTTTTAAAGGTTTTTCATGGTTTTATGATATGATTTTAGTTATATGGTATTCAGTCTAATAAATTAATTAGATTAAAATAATTTTGAGTATTTAAAAGTGATTGAAATTCAACGATATTTTTTCATATATAACCCTCTTACGCCCTTGGTAGCTCACGTGCTTCATAAATTTATAACTTCAATCTGCAATTTCTCGAATACTTAGAAACGAATTCTTCTCACACAAACTTTTTTTTTTATTTTATTATATCAGTTCAGTTTCCATCCGACATGTTCAAGGTAAAAAAAGTCAAGCAAATCTGAATGTTGATCTTGGCCGGAAGATGTAAACATCTTATTTTTAAATGATATAACAAAAAAAACATTAAAAAAGGTTGTCAAAAATAAAATAGTTTCTATTCATTCCATAACAGCGTAAGTTTTGTGGTCCAACATAAAAGCAAACAATATTCCTAGTGATGAATGCTTCAGAAATAAATATTATCTGAATTAAACCGTGACATGAAATTTACAGACAAGCTGATTAGTTCAATATGAACAGTAGATGGAAATAAATAAAATCAAATCAGGTTCTCCAATTATCATTTTTTGTTTAATTTCAAAACATTGGTGCCAAAAAGGTAGGAAAATGTAAACTACTGCTTGTATTTCGGGAATTCCCGGGAAATTTACAAATTTCCCGGGAAACGGGAAATATTTTTTTCCGGGAAATCCCGGGAATTCCCGGGAAATTTTTTCCCGGGACGGGAAATTGGACGCTCTAGTCTCATCAACCAACCTACAAATTTGCCCTAGACACCAAACCGATCAGAACATTCCTTCAAATGACAGCTGCGAAAATTGTATGGAGACTTGTATGGGTGACTTGTTGCATAAACTACTATTTAGGAACCCTTTGCGTAGTAAAAAGCCTTTTGAGAAAATTCTCTAAGATAAGCATTGAATAATGCTCAAATCGATTCTCAGCGACTTTTTGAAGTAATATCCTACAAAATCGAAAAAAATCTTTAAAAATTCACCCTGCAAACTATCGGGTAAGAGCCCTTTTTACGATCAGAATTGCCGGAATTTTTATCTTAATGCTCTCGGAAAAATACTCAGTGATAATGTATTTCTAAAATTTATCTCAGCTCTTTAAGTGAGCAATATAAACCATGATCTAATTGAACAGTTAAATAGATCCCTGATTGCCGGTCGTGTTTTCAGTCAAAAGTCCCACATTAATATTTGCCTCCCTTTTGCCACCTTTTTCATCCGTTTGTTTTCCCGCGGAAGCCGCCTACGTTAATTTCCACCTGCTACCGACCGACTGAACGCGGTGATGGTCACATAAAAGCATAAGCATAAAGTGATTCTGCGGCCAATGTCCAACAGAAAGCATTAGACCGCCGTTCCAGGACATGCCGTCTATCAACGGTGCTACTTAAAAGCCATCTCCAGGCCGATTCTCGTGTTCACACTAATAAACAAATAAAACAATAAGAATTCGGCATGTTGAGAGGGCTGGAGTGTAGTGAGAGCACACACAGAAGCAAAGTGCTTCTTGCACTAAAATTGAGAGATTCTGATGGTTGTTAAAGTGGAACGAGTTTCCTTCCTTTTTTCCCCCCGGTGGTACTTTTGGAATCCATTGCAATTCACAAAAAATATGCGTGTTTGTCAGATAAAAATTAGACTTTTGTTTGTTTATTTTTAAATCTTTTTGATATTAAATATTTATAGTTTCAACAGTCATAAGCATCAGTACGTGAATACATAATAATACACCCTCTTTTTGGTAAGTAATGACCAAAAAGTAAAGGGCAAATCTCCATTTCAGATTTACCAACGTTATAAAAAGAACGTTGTTATTCGTGTTCTGCTGTGGAATTTCCATTGCAGGAAAAACGAGAGCGGCAAGCGCCCAAACGATATAAATAATATGCATTAGTCAACACGCTCAAAATTTATGAATTAACAATACTCTAAAATTTCATCTCCCTACACTCTCTGAGCTCACTCTCCATTTAGGGCACTTTTCTCCGGCCTCGTAGAATGGCTGTCGGTGTCCCTTCCTCGTTCTCACATGGCTCTCAACGACGACGGTCGGCCGGCAAATGGAAAGCCGAAAAGATTGGAAAACGATTCATTTCCCTGTCGCCCCGTTTTCGTTCCACTTATATTTTTTTTTGTTTTGGCTCTTGGGAACCACTTTCAAGGGCCCGCGAGACGCACCGAGATGAGCTAATGCATTCCGGTGCTGGCCTTCTGGGTCCGCGATTTGTGATACTTTTATGTCGGACGAGCTTGCTACAATGAAAGGGCAGGGGCGGAGGTGTAGTTTTATTTATTTGTTAAGGATTTTCAGTAGAAGATCAATTATTAATGAACAAAAATATTGCATTCCGCCGAATTTGGTTATGAACTGAAAAAGAATTAAAAACGTGAATAAATGCTTAACAAATTAATAAAATACAAATAAGGTTCAATAAGGTGTGATATTGAATTTTGAGCCTATTTGAAAAATTAGCACAGATTTTGCAATTTTGAAGAAAAAATATGTTTTCGAAGGGATAAGACAATTTTAGGACAGATTCATTTTTGACATTGAAAATCAGTGCTGTTTGGGTGACGCTTAGAAAACGCCAATTGCATTGTTGCGTTATTAGGGTGCAATATAGTTGTACGGAAAAAAATAAGTTGTCCAAAGTTATTGAGCACAGTAACTTTTCAAATCCCTTTGAGGACCTAAATAACTTCCAAAAGTTTTGGAACGATTGGTAATGTCTCCACTTTGTACAAAGCGGTTAAATTTTGTATTGGAAACCCCATAATTTATTGTTGGTATTAGATAAATCCAATTTCTTGATTCTTGATCTTTTGACAAAGAACTTTGTCCTAAGGTTTCTATACGTGGTGTCAATCCAAAATTTTCGCGAAGCGAAAACGTTACGTGACGAATTCCCCTCTCGGCAAATTTCCCCTCTTTTTGGTGCACGCTGGTTGGATGAACGAACGTTTCCCAATCAGTCAATCGAGAGACGTGAGATTGATGTATCTAAATTCACCCCCACTCCACCTCATAGTTTTCGGATCGTCGACGAGCCAACAAAACTCGGCTCGGTCGGTCCCGAAAATTCATTCTATTGCTGGACGTCGACGAGAACACATCAGAAGCAGATGGCCTGGTGGCCCGGTAGCAGACGGCCTGGAGGTCCGAGAGCAGATGGCTTGAAGGCAAGGACCAGCTAAGACATGCCAGTCACGGGAGTCGATCATTGGAACTGGCCACCACCTGGACTGGAGTGGCCGGAGGCTCCGCGGATATTCCGATGGGGGGACATTTTCCGGACCGTAAGAGTTGGGGCAATATGGGTATCAAACTTTATGGTTTTTGATACTGGACATGAAATTTGACATTTCGGCATTAGTGGCTACAAATCAGAGTGGCCGGAGGCCGCGCGGATGTTCCGATGGGGGGACTTTTGCCAGACCGTAAGAGTTGGGGCAATATGGTTATCAAACTTTATGGTTTTTGCTACTGGACATGAAATTTGACATTTCGGCAGTAGTGGCTACAAATCAGAGTGGCCGGAGGCCGCGCGGTTGTTCCGATGAGGGGACATTTGCCGGACCGTAAGAGTTGGGGCAATATGGGTATCAAACTTTATGGTTTTTGATACTGGACATGAAATTTGACATTTCGGCAGTAGTGGCTACAAATCGGAGTGGCCGGAGGCCTCGCGGATATTCCGATGAGGGGAAATTTGCCGGACCGTAAGAGTTGGGACAATATGGGTATCAAACTTTATGATTTTTGATACTGGACATAAAAAGTTGCATTTGGCCATTATCTGAAACTAAGCAGTTAAAATATATTGCTTATTAGGCAGGAAGTAAAAAATAGATTACTGCGATGCACATTTTTTTGTGCCACTGCGAAAATCTCGTAATCATTAAGAGCCCTGTAAGGGTAGTTTGTAATGTCTGCTGTTCAAATTTCCTTTACTGCCGCCGATTGCTTGCAACAGCCTTGCAAAAACATTCCCGCATCTTTGTAACTTTCGAGTGGTGAAGGAAAGTAAATTGATTTCACTTCGATTTCTATTTCAGCTCCACTTGCAATTTCCGTCCCCTTAGTTCGATAGGAAGGTTATTATAAGGGGGGAATTTGGACCGGACATTCTAATCGAAAATTTCAACAATCGTCTTGCAAAGTTCTTTGCCATACTGGTCATGTGCAACATAACCACCTGCACCTTTTTTTTTTGAATTTTAATTGTTGTATTTTTTAATCCGGCTGAAACTTTTTTGTGCCTTCGGTAAGCCCAAAGAAGCCATTTTGCATCATTAGTTTTCCATATAAATTTCCATTCAAATTTGGCAGTTGTCCATACAAAAATGATATATGAAAATTCAAACATCTGTATCTTTTGAAGGAATTTTTTGATCGATTTTGGGCAAAGTTGTAGGTTAAAGAACTACACTAAAAAAAAATGATACGCGGTAAAAAAATGTGATTTTTAATTTGACTTTTTGTCCCTAAAACTTGATTTGCAAAAAAAAACACTATTTTTATTTTTTGATATGTTTTAGGGGAATAAAATGGCAACTTTTCAGAAATTTCCAGGTTGTGCAAAAAATCTTTTCGATTCCCATCTGCTGCAACCTTCCATCGGATGAGGAAGTAAAATGTCGGTCCCGGCCTTGGTTGTTAGGCCGTTAAGTCATTCCAGGTGTAGGAGTCGTCTCCATGCCATAAGTTCAAACAACACACCAAACCAAGCCTACTCCGGTGGAATCGCTGGCGGCGGTTGGACTCGCAATCCAAAGGTCGTCAGTTCAAACACTGGGGTGGAAGGTTCCTTGGAGTAAAAAGAGGTTTGGGTGCTCTCCCCATTCAAGCCTTCGGACTCCTAGGTTCGAGCAGAAACTTGCAATAGAGACCACAAAAGACCCGGGGGTCGTTAATGTGGATGGTTTGATTTGTTTTTTTTTGCAAAAAATCTTTGACCGAGTAATGATTTTTTGAAATTTCGGTCGCAAAAATTTGTCAACTTCATTTTTCGATGCAAAATCAAATTTGCAATCAAAAAGTACTTTAGTGAAATTTGGATAAAGTGCACCGTTTTCAAGTTAAGGCCATTTTTAGGTAACTTTAGAAAATAGTCGCAGTTTTCCATTTTTTTAAATTAGTGCTCATATATTTTGCTTAATTGAACTTTGTTGATACGACCTTCAGTTGCTGAGATATTCTCATGCAAGTGTTCAAAAACAGGAAAATTGATGTTAGAAAACATCTCACCAAAACAACCCACCATTTTCTAACGTCGATATCTCAGAAACTAATGGTCCGATTTTCAATGTTAAAATATGAAACATTCGTGAAATTTTCCGATCTTTTCGAAACTTGTTCGAAACTAATATTTTTATTTTTTTCTAAATTTTCAAATCAAGACTTACATTTCAAAAGGACGTTATATTGAATTTTTGGCCCTTTTAAAATGTTAGTCGCGATTTGAAAATTTGAAAAAAATAAAAATATTTTTTTCACGAATGTTTCATATTTTAACATTGAAAATCGAACCATTAGTTGCTGAGATATCGTCGTTAGAAAATGGTGGGTTATTTGGGTGAGTCTTAAAAAACATCAAACATCACTAAAGTACTTTTTGATTGCAAACTTAATTTTACATCGAAAAATGAAGTTGAAAAGTTTTTGCGACCAATATTTCGATTTTTAAAAAAAATCTGTATTGATTCGAAAATTCATAAGTCGGTCAAAATTTTTTTGCACAACCTGGACAGCTGCCAAATTTGTATGGAAATTTATATGGACAAACTAATGATGCAAAAAATACAAAAAAAAAGTCGAAACACCGAAATCTGAGAGAATTGCTCTATAGCAAAATGCCTCAGCTATTTGACAAAAATATTATCAGAAATGGGCACCCATGGGCAGCAGGAAATTATTTGCCTATACTTCTCTGTGACTCAAAAGATGTAAATTTTGATCCCCTAAAACATTTCATAAAAGCTCGAAAATTCAGAAATATGGCTTTGAGAATTCAACTTTTAGTGATTAACAGTTAAATCCTAGGGTTCCTGCGGATTACACGACAAGCACACCACCTCAGAAGATCGGAGTTTAGAACGGAAACAGGAAGAAGACGCTTTGGAGTAGCAGGCCCAACCGTTTACAATTCCCTTCCCATCAAAATTATAAAGGAAATGGAAGTCTAACCAACTGAAAACAATTAGAAATGCATTTTCCTGCGTTTAAAATCATATTTAGCATAATCATATTTGTGGAATTCCAATGTACAGCACCGCAAAAAGTTTTTTTTAGGAGAAAAAAAAATTCTTCAATACTTGGATATTTTGAAAACTAATGATTGCAAAACAACTGGACAGGTGTAAAATGCACTTTAAAACACTTTTTTCATTCAAAACCATGGCTTGTTATTTCAATTTTTATATATTTTTTATTTTTTTTGCCCTTCCCCCCCTCCCCCCCTCTTGATCCCGATCAGAGTCGAGGGACATAAACTTCAAAAAACCTTTGCAACGGCCTTATATGACATCAATTAGTATTGTTTAAACTCCCAAAAAAATATAATTTATTTTCAGACCACAATACCGTCATTTTAATGGCCCAACAAAAAGCAAGCTATATTCTCAGTTTCGAGAGCTTCAGATGTTGACATGATTTAAATGAAAACATGAGACGAACTTTTTAGAAGTGCTGGTTACTTAAAAACAGCATGTTCAATTGAATTAAATCAAAATGAGTTCTGTCATTGAATCTTTTTTTCAGTACATTTTCAAAACGTAGATACCGAAAAGTTAAAAAAATGTATACAGTATGGCCCATAAAAAAATGCGACATTGTTATTAGGTGTAAATCGGGACTATTTTTACTATTTATGATGTATGTAGCATGTGTACATGTTGAATAGGTTCAAAACAAACAATCAATGCATTTAAAACTATTCCCTTAGCATTCAATAAGTTATAGCTCATTGAAAATTATAAATTTGCCAATTTGCTCTACGCCCAGGCCATATAAAGAAAAACATACTTTTTTTCATGTTGGTCGATCTGGATAGCCTATTATGGTATTTTTATGGACTAAAAAGTATACAAGTATATAGTTGTAAGAGTTAGTTCCACCGAATTTTACGCATTCTATTTACCAGTTATAGTAAAATAGTGAACTTTTCAAAAATATCCCGATTCTGAAAATGCATCATTTTTTGGGATTTTTTGGAGCCTGCAATGTTTCAACGCAAAAAATAAATGCTACTAATGATTGTAATTGAAACTAACAGATGCTCTGATGTGACTTTTAACAATATAAAGCCGCTGGGTACGCTTTAGAGCCATCGACAACGGTTTTAAGTTATTGATTTATTTCGACAGAATCACACAAAATAATAACCAAAATGGCATTTTTCACACAAATTACCAATTTTAACAAAATTAAAAAAACTTCTTGATTGGGCGTATTTTAGAAGGACTTCTAATCATGCTTTTGGCACATAGTTGGATATTTTAAACTGTTTCGTTTTTGAAATAAAAATTATTTAATTAGGGTAAATATTGTTCCAAAAATACATTCATAATTGTAGACCGCCTGTACACAGTTTTGGTGAACTGCAAAAAACTATCATGACGATATCTTCAAAACATACTAAACCAACACCATAATACATAAAAAATCTGATTGTTAAATAAATTTAAGAATGGCACCACTTTTTCTGTGAAAAAATGCACATGTCGCATTTTTTTATGGGCCATACTGTACATCCGCTTGAATATCGGGAATCCCCAGAAAATTTACAAATTTCCTGGAGAACGGGAAATATTTTTTCCAGGGAATAGAAATTGGACGCTCTACTCTCATGCTGACTACGAAACAAATTCTCAGCCAAAATAAAATGATCTAGTGAGTAACATTTGGCCCAGGCCCTACGCCCATGGTCTGCCCATTGCACTATGCGCTACACTTTAAGGAGGTTGTAAACGAAATGCATTAACTTTTTAAGTCAAAAACGATGAAGAGGAAGGGCCAGCCCGGGGCGGCAGGCACGAGCAAGAGCAGCACTAACTAAGTTGCCACCGACTGCATTATCGCGCGAGAAAAAAAAACCCCGACAACGAAATGGAATTGGAGTCGGAATTTATAGGGCTGTAAATCAAAACACGAATGAATGCATTTTTGCTAGGTGATAATTTGCCTTGCTGGGAATTGTGTTTAAGACGAGCAGAGAAAATGGAGCAAGTGCCATCGTCATGGTGCCATTTCTACAACTGTTGGGCAATTTAAAACAAAAATCTTTACAATTTGAATTGAATCATTTCATGCCAAACAATAACGTTAATCATTGTGCAAAGTTTACGCACAAACCGTGCACTTTTATGGCTGATTAAACTAACCCAATCGAGAGATAAGAGTGTGATAAAAATGTTTACCAGAAGCACAAGGTGGAAGTTGTTTGCTGTTTATCCAACCTTTTGAGCGCCGCGACTCTTTAATCGTTTCGTAAATATGTGCTCAGTGAGCGTGTTATGATAAACATTCAACGCCAAAAGGGTATATTCTAGTAAGTTGACAGCCTGCTAGTCAATATAAGCGAGAGAGAGAGCGCCATACGGTCCACAAGTAATCGATGCATTTGGAAGGTGTTCGAGTGAAGTGGCGTGTACTAACAGGTTGATACTTTTTTTATCTTGCACCTCAATGGATTTAGCGTGATTGACACCGACGCTGACGGACACGTGCAAAGTTAATTTGTGTGCGGTAATTATTGATGAGTGGGATTTACACTGTTAAGAAAGTAAATGCAAATGTCTTATAATAGAAATATTTTTTTTTATAGTTTAATTAATGTTGAACACCTTTCATTATGTCAAAAGAAGCTATTTTGCATCATGATTTTTTTTCATTCTTACATGTCTTCGTGCAATTTTGGGAGCTGTTAATCGATTTGGTGACTTCGACAAAGTTTTAGATTTTAATTAGAACTTTTCAACAGAAATTGTTAGACGGAAAAAAAATCTCCTATACATATTTTTAAACTTTCTTTGTTTTGAGAAATGTTAGCGTGGACAATCGCCAAGCAAGCAAGTATAAAAAGTCTGGAACATAAATTCCAAAGGTATTCGTATTTCTTGAGATAGAGTAACCAGAACCAGAGTTCCCAGATGAACCGGTTAGGCTAGGTTCAACTATAACAGGCCTGCCCAACGTCCAGCCAGCGGGCCGGATCTGGCCCGTGAAGCCAATTCATCCGGCCCGCGACGGCTTTTCAACAATGTTCTATGACCGTCCCTTAAGGCTGATCATGTAACATTCAATGAATAACTTGAGTGTCTATTTTATTAAAAAAAAAAAAAACAATAAAAACTGGATTTTGCCTTCGAATTATAATTAAATGTTTTTATGCAAATATTCTTGAAGTTTAAATTTAATTCTTTTTTTTTATATTGATAATTTCACAATCAATTATTAAATTGCAAAATAGCACAAGAAACCAACATTATCCATGTTGTAAAAATGTGAAATATATAAAAACTTGGATTGTTTTCTAAAAATTTGGTTTATTGGACCTTTAAAAAAACAAACTCCAGAAATGTACTAAAAGCAGCTAAATTAATTTGTTTTACTGATTTCACTGTTTCAAATTGAAGTTGATTTTTTTAGAAACTTGATTAAATTTTTTTTTAATAAATGAGCTAAACAACTTTTGAAGTAATGAAGTTTTGTTCGAAAAAAGCTTAAAAACGCAAATTAATCAAACTGAAAATATAGATTGCTGCAAACAACTTTAAAATATTGAAAGGTCTAATAAGTAAGTCAAAAAATCAGGGAGCAAAAAAAATATGTTTTTTATTGTAATCTTCAATAGTTAGAAATTTGAAGAATAACAAATTGAAAATTATTCTATATTTACTTTTCTACACTCTTAAAATTTGGTGTGTGTTCAAAATCATTTTTCAATATTTTGTAAAATACTTGAATAAAAATGTAAAGCAACCTAAGATTTGAATCCAAATATTGTTTCAATAAATATTATAATGCCTATTTGTTTTTTTTAAAATGAATTGTTTTGTTTAAGAAATTCAACATAAAAAGCTTGCAACGACCAATAAAATGGGTTATTATTTGTATTTGTAGTATGATCACACCATAACAATTTTAAAACACAACATTCGTTACACCGTAACATTGTTACACCGCAACATTCGTTACACCGTAACATTCGTTAAACTGTAATACACCGTAACATTGTTACACCGTAGTATGATTACACCGTAACATTGTTACACCGTAGTATGATTACACCTTTACATTGTTACACCGCAACAATCGTTGCATTGTAGCATTCCTAACACCGTCACATTCGTTACACCGTAAAAATGTTACGGTGTAACACTGTTATGGTGTAACAAATATTACGGAGATTTAGGTTTGAACAGTGTCACGGTGTAACAAAGCTTGCCGTTTAGCCTAACATTCTTTGATCAGGCTCAAGCCAATGCACAGTGGGCGAAATGGAACCCAAAATCAGACTTAGTTGAACGCGGCATGTTCCGTGGTATGAAAAACAGTG
This sequence comes from Culex quinquefasciatus, assembly GCF_015732765.1. NCBI lineage: Eukaryota > Metazoa > Arthropoda > Insecta > Diptera > Culicidae > Culex > Culex quinquefasciatus. The sequence continues at coordinate 151,609,866 of NC_051862.1, read as the reverse complement.
TTTCTTATGTAAAAAAATCCAGGGAATCGATTGATGATGGTTTCATCCACCACACGAAACGGAAAAGGGTCCATTTTGCCCCGATTCCCCATTTTTTTACATTTTTCTTTGAAAATTGGTCTGTATTAAGAGCGGAGGCTTCATGCGGCCATCCAAAATGCACTTAACTTAAGTGAAAATGTCCCAGAAATACAGTAAAAATAATCACATGCACCGCAAAAATCATCTAGGGTCCAATTAACCCCAAATCCGCTGTAGAAGCACTTTTGGACATTTTCAAATGTTAGGTCAGATTTTAAAAATCAGAAAATATTTTTATCGTAAAGATCAGACAATTTTACATAAGAATGATGATTTGCACTTGATTGTTTGACACATTTATGTCGATATAGAAATAAAACTAAATAAAAAGATTGAAGAATCAGTTTTGGGTAGAGCGTCCAATTTCCCGGGGTTACAAAATTCCCGGGAAACGGGAAATTTTCAACAAATTTCCCGGGAAATCCCGGGAATTCCCGGGAAATTTGACATTTAACGAAAATTATTCTATTCCTGTTTCTGATTAATCTTTTGCAACGAAATTGTATAGAACAGCAACTTTAATGGCCAAAATGAGTGTGAGGATCAATTGATGGCTTGACTGCTTGTAAAAATCATGCAACTTTGAGAAAATATATAAACTTTCTAATTTTTCAATCTTTCAAATCGTCTGAAATGAAAGAAAATACTATTAGTATTTTTGTTGAGAAGGATTTTATAAATCAAAGTGTTTGGATAGTGAAAATCTATGCTCCACAACCAAAAGCAATTTTAAATTTGTCTCAGTGCCCATAAAGTTAAAAAAAAAAAACAAAAAAAAAATCAACTTGTGAATAAATCAATAAGCATTGAATTCACCTTAAAAATCTAATTTCTAGCGCTTTTTAACTTGATACACTATTTCATGAAATCACAACTCAAAGTTTTCAAATATTTGGAGCGAGTTTTTGAAATATAGATGCATTCTTTGGGTAAATTTTACATGATACGAAGATTTTAATGGTTTTTCATGGTTTTATAATATATGATTTTAGTTATATGGTATTCAGCCTAATAAATTAATTAGATTAAAATTTTTAGTATTTAAAAGTGGTTGTAATTCAACGATATTTTTTAATATATAACCCTCTTACGCCCTTGGTAGCTCACGTGCTTCATAAAATTATAACTTCAATCTGTAATTTCTCGAATACTTAGAAACAAATTCTTCTCACACAAACCTTTTTTAAAGATTACAAAAAAAAACATTAAAAAAGGTTGTCAAAAATAAAGTAGTTAATATTCATTCCATAACAGCGTATGTTTTGTGGTCCAACATATAAGCAAAAAATATTCCTATTAGTGAATGCTTCAGAAATAAATATTATCTGAATTACACCTTGACATGAAATATATAGAAATAAATAAAATCAAATCAGGTTCTTCAATTACTATTTTTGGTATAATTTCAAAACATTGGTGCCAAAAAGGTAAGAAAATGTATACTTCTGCTTGTATTTCGGGAATTCCCGGGAAATTTACAAATTTCCCGGGAAACGGGAAATATTTTTTTCCGGGAAATCCCGGGACGGGAAATTGGACGCTCTAGTTTTGGGCCAATTTTCCCAAACGCAGAATAAACTGCCTTTTACATAATTTTTATTTTTTTCAACATAAATGTGTTAAATTATCAAGTGCAAAACGTCATTCTTTTGTAAAATTGTCTAATCTTTACGATAAAAATATTTTCAGTTTTGTAAAATCTGACCTAACATTTGAAAAAGGCCAAAAATGCTTTTATTGTGGAAGTGGGGTTAAATGGACCCTAGATGATTTTTGCGGTGCAGGTGGTTATTTTTACTGGATTCCTGGGACATTTTCACATAAGTTAAGTGCATTTTGGATGGCAGCATAAAGCCTCCGCTCTAAATACAGACCGATTTTCAAGAAAAATGTAAAAAAATGGAGAATTGAGGCAAAATGGAACCTGTGCCGTTTTGTGCGGTGGAAGAAACCATCATCAATCGATTCTCCGATTTTTTTACATAAGAAACACTATGTTTCATACCAGGGAACTAGCTGCGTTCAATTAAGTCCTATTTTGGGTTCCATTTCACCCACTGTGCAATGGTTCATTTTCGCTAGCCTCGCCTGGTTTGAACCAAATGAACCATGGCTCACGGCTCTCGGTGAGCCTTAGCCGACGATGCTTGCGACGTGTGGTGTGAACCTGAACCAGAAAAATGAACCTAGCTTAGGCTCTAGGGAACACTGACCCGGAATACCGTTTGGGCTTCATCCATAAAGTATGTCACGCAAAAATCGGCCAAAATTAACCCCCCCTCCCCCCTATGTCACACTTTGTCACACAAAGTTGAACCCTCCTCAAAAAGTACGTCACATTTTGCCAGACCCCCCCCCCCTTGTTTTCGATAAGATTTTTTTATTGTTTTTATATCTTTAAACTCTCATAATTTTGGTATTTTTTTCCAATTTTATTATGAAAAAAAAATTGTCTAATTATTCATTTTTTAGAATAAACATTACGAAACACAAAACAGTTTTGTATCTTTTAAAAATTATAAGACCTGGTATAACATTCAAGTATTAAAAAATCTTGAAAACTGTTTTTGACAGCTTTGTATCTAATAAGTTCAAACCATTTATAGCAGTTTTATTATGAACACCCTGCTTTCAAAGCATTTATTTTTATCAAGCAAGAATTTGCAAAATATTGAAGTTCCAGCTGCAAAAAAATGTGACTATATAATAAATTATAATGTGATACCGTCATCAGGGGTGACATTGGGTCTGGGGGTGAGTTTTGGGTCATACAAAAATGCAGAAATTTGTATGACCCAATCTCACCCCCAGACTCTCTTAACAAGATTTGAAACTTTTACAATTTTTTATGTTTAGAACTGAGATATCGTTTTGCCTTCCTCACCTTACTGAGGAAAGGCTATAAAATCACTCGAAAAACGAAATTCTTAATTTGATATCCTAGACCCACCTTCATGTATACATATCGACTCAGAATCAAATTTTAAGCAAATGTCTGTGTGTGTGGTGGGATGTTGATCAAAAAAATTTGCACTGAGTTATCTCGGCACTGGCTGACCCGATTTGGACCGTTTTGGTCTCATTTGATCCATCTTGGGGTCCCATAAGTCGCTACTGAAAATGATGAAGTTTAGTTAAGTACTTCAAAAGTTATGCTAAAAAAAAACAATTTTAACAAAAGTCCGGAAGATTGTAAAAAGGGTGGTTTTTGTAAGAAACCTCGTCATGTTATATATGTTTTCAAAATACCTTTTCAACGAGTTCAGTAGATTAAAGATCTGACGACCCTATAAAAGTTATAAGCACTTAAGTGTTATTTATGAACTTTTTGGAGGCCGGATCTCAGATATTTTGACAAAAACGTAGTCCGGATCTATCATGCGACCTATCGTTGGATAGGTAATCAAAAGACCTTTCCAACGAGTTCGGTAGATTGAAGTTCTGACAACCCTACCAAAAGTTATACGCACTTAAGTGTTATTTATGAACTTTGTGGAGGCCGGATCTCAGATATTACCTAGCATTACACTCTAAATGTGAGGAAGGCACCAACCACCTAATTGTGGATTAAGTAACGTTTTATGAAAATCATTCGCTTTTTTGTGAGAAACAGGATTTCCTGCTTATTTATCTCTCAGAAGCATTTAATGAATGAACGAACTAATTTATTTTAGCAAAATAATTGAAATTAAAAACTAGCTGATAGTTCTAAAATAAAGTAAATATGTTCAGTGTTTGTAAAGCAAGGGCATGATTTTTCAGATAAAGTGTTTGCAATTTCAAAGCTACAAAACACGCACTTTATTAAAGTAATAATAAATAACTTGTTTTAGGGTTCATGTTGACTGAAAAACGCATAAAATATAACTTAAAAATTTTAACAAAAACATCAAATCATGAGATTACAAGTTTTAATGTAAAATAAAGAAAAGTTTAATGTATAAAAATAAAAAGATGATCGTAATTCACAAAGCAACAGTTAATAATACCCATACATTAGCACAACTACCCTGAGCCACGTGTCCCTATGTGTTCCAAAATCACCGATGCGTTCTATGAACCATAGCAACATTGACCAAGGAAAGGAAATTACAAAATCCACAACTTTTTCCCGTTCAGGGGCGGGAAGTTAATAAATTTTAATCTATTGTTTATTTTCCACCTATTATTCATCCTACCCGATCCGTAACAACCATCGGCTCAACTCAACCAAAAGGAAAATTTCTCACTTTTCCGGCGTAACGCGTGTGCCCCCTGGGCATCCCAATGGGAAAAAGGAAAAAAAAACTTCTAAATTTTCCCACTGCCAAACCGCCGACGACAGTTCGTTGGTTTCGGTTGAATGATTTTGAAAAGGCGCAAAAGTCACCATATTTTGACAATTATCGGTGGTAAACTTTCGTCGTATAATCACATTATTTCTCACCGCACCCACGAGCGCACCCGCCAAGAGGAAACTATTCAAATTGTGCCAATTGTTTGCTGTCACGTGTCACACGTGCGAGCACGCGCGTCGTCGTGGGTGATACTATCGCAGAGCGTCGTGTTTTGGGTTGTTGTTACGTTCCATGCGTCGGTGACTTTTCACGGAGGGTCGTCGTCGTCACTCACTCCACACGGTCACGTGCCACGGAGCACCGTTTCGATGAGGATGAAGAGTCCGTGAATGTTTTGGGCATCGCTTTCATGGATTTTTGTTTTATATTTCGTTTTCGAAGGGCTTTGGAACTATTAGTTGACATTCATTTTTATTGGTAAATTCTTGTGCATTTTTGCTTGCCAATCCAAAGGACGAGGGATCGAACCCCGACTCGAGCAACTTTGATTTTTCGTTCATGTTCAGAGTTTCAAGAATTTATATTTCCTAAACATTCTCGAAGGCCCAAATCGAAAAATCGATTTTTGGTAATATGTTGGGTTTCCATGTAAAATTATCATTTAAACCCAAAATATGACCAGAAACAAATTTTTCGACAAATTGGGTCAATTCTGAGGACAGATTCAGATTCAGCGGTCAAAATTACATGGAAAAACATATATTTGGACAATTTTCGACATTCGTTAAGGGGGTGCCGTAAGGTTTTCCCTTGAAAATTAGACTTTTTCAAATAGCGATATCTCGAGTTTAAAGAAAAACACCCCTGAGATTTTTTAGCGCTTGTAGTGCTGGATCTCCTTTTTCAAATGCAACCTGGCGCTTAAAATTTGGTTTGCGCCTTTTCGAGATATTTTAATTTTAAATTTGCATCTTTTTTACTTTAATATCGCTGTAACTTTTGACCTTTAAGTCGAAATTGTCATGTCAAGGAATAAAAATGTTTGTTTTTTAGAGCTCTAAAAGTGCCCCGAAAATCACTTTTCTCTAAAACTCAACCCTGAATTGCCACGTTCAAAAAACTGATTTTTGAAGGTTTGCTCAGATGCTTTCTATAAATTTGGTAAGAAGGCGTAAATTACGAGATAAAATTTTGGTGTCTTCGACAAAGTTGCTTGAATTGGCAAGCCCAACAACTTTCTATAAGACAAAAAAATTTCCAAAAATATTCCTGAAAAGTTAGATTTTCAAAATCACCCTAATAGTGAAGCTCCAAAACTTCATCTTTTTACGGAAAATTATTTTTCACCTAATTTTGCGATATCACGGTGGGTAAGAAGAAGATTATTATGCAACTTGCATGCACCTTGGAAATTCTTTCTGGAGGTTGTTGGGGGGACTATTCTGAGTCAGAAAAATCAACTCCCAAAATATTCGGTCGGTGAAAACTGATTTTATCTCGATTTTAAGTTAAAAAACCTTATATATCACCTAAAAACTCAAAAATACGTCTAAAAACTCGGTCTATCGCTGGACAAAGATGTACATTTTCATCTAGATATCAATTTTTAGTTCACAAAACATATTCCTGACATAGTACACCTTAAATCGATCCATTACTTGAGTCCCAGCGTCATCAGGAGGTGTAAAATAATGTTATTTCTAAAAAATATTTTCAATTTGCTCTGGTAAATAAACTGTCATGTCTGAATTCAAAAACTAATGTTGTAACATTGTTGCAAACGAAATGAAGAACATTTTTGCAAAAAAAAGTATGACATTTTATCCATTTACAGTAAAGTTATGTCTATTTTAGTGGGAAAATTTCTGCCAATTTTCAAAATTCTTCGATATATAATTCATTCCTGTTATACACAGCTACTATGATCATACTCAGGAGGATGTAACAAAAATTATAATTTGGTGGTCATTCAGGGGTTGTGAGCATACTGGGTGGGCATACTGAGCTAAAATTCTAAATATGAGCTTGATTGAACTTAACAGGAGCTAGCGTTTTGCATTTGAATTTTTAATGAGATTTAACCCGTAGAAAACACGTTTATCAAAAATGTAGATTTTTTAGTCACTTTGGCCACTGAAGCTTTTTTTCAACATCATTGGAGTGTAGGACAGATCCTTGTGGATGTTTTGACCTATATAGCATTGAAGTTTTTAGCAAATAAAAATGGCACGACGCTTATCTTTTCTGCTGCGACGTTTTTTCGAGAAAAAAAAAACAAAATTTTGAAGGCCTGTACAGAGCTCCAGAGTTCTTCAATTCAATGTTCTATATACCAAAACATCTGCAAGGATCTGTTCTAGTTCTCCACCGTAACCAGCCCCTGAATTACCGCCAAATTATAATTTTGTTACAACCTCCTGAGTATGATCATAGTAGCTGTTTATAACAGGAATGAGTTATATATCGAAGAATTTTGAAAATTGGCAGAAATTTTCCCACTAAAATAGACATAACTTTACTGTAAATGGATAAAATGTCATACTTTTTTCTGCAAAATTGTTCTTCATTTCGTTTGCAACAATGCTACAACATTAGTTTTTGAATTCAGACATGACAGTTTATTTACCAGAGCAAATTGAAAATATGTTTTTAGAAATAACATTATTTTACACCTCCTGATGACGCTGGGACTCAAGTAATGGATCGATTTAAGGTGTACTATATCAGGAATATGTTTTGTGAACTAAATATTGATATCTAGATGAAAATGGACATCTTTGTCCGAGTTTTTAGACGTATTTTTGAGTTTTTAGGTGATATATAAGGTTTTTTAACTTCAAATCGAGATAAAATCAGTTTTCACCGACAGAATATTTTGGAAGTTGATTTTTCTGACTCAGAATAGTCCCCCCAACAACCTCCAGAAAGAATTTCCGAGGTGCATGCAAGTTGTATAATAATCACCTTCTTACCCACCGTGATATGGAACACTGTGCATTGTAACCAGTCAGCCATGACCACCCCTAATGGCGTTCTTAATTCAATTTGGCCCAAAAAGCACTTGCGACAAGTTAGCACAACAGCTACGATATTGGCTATAGACTCATTTATGGCAATATACAGTCGACTCTCTGGTTGTCAATATCCAAGGGACCGACGAGGAAGAGAATCATCAGTTTACAGAACGATGCAAAATGAAGACTTGATATCCAGCTATGGGAGATAATCATGGCAACGTCCATCAAACAAAAACAAACTAATGTCAAAAACCCTTCAAAGCTTCGTTTCGCCAAGAAAAATGTCTATGCAAGTCATGAGAAAGTGAAATTATTGACAACCGAAAGAGATTTTTAAAGCAAACAGAATCCAAGGGACCGTCGAGGAAGAGATCCTTCAAGCAAGGGAAAATATTGAGGATTGAAGATAATTGAAGTATGCAAATTGAAGGGACTGAAGAATTCATCGATAGATGGAGAATTATTGATATCGAGAAGATCGACAGCCAGAGAGTCGACTGTATATCACTTTCAGTAGGTTTAATTTTTGCTTCTACCACAGAATACCCCTTGAGCCTTTGTGATAACACAAAAAAAAAACAAACAAACAGCAAATTACTAAAGACCACAAACCGATCAATAACTCACGTGCGCGATCTATCTTTATAGCTCCGTTCGATCTTGGTGGCATTTATTCCTTTATTTATAAGCTCATAATTTATTTATTATTCCTTTTATGCACATGTGTGTGTGTGTTTATTTTCCTAATCCCAAAACCGGTCAGTTTCGATTTTTAAGGTGGCTCGCTCCTTTGTCCCAATGTCTTGCGCGGAATTCGCTGAAATTTGTTTTTTTTTTGCAAACCTCCATCGAAGGAGCCATCTATCATCGGGTGATAACGATGGAAATATTTATTACTTTATGTGGCCTTCTGAGTTTCCTGCAATTTGTTGACTGAAGGAATTCAGTTTTTAAGCTATTTTACATTGAATCCGGAAATCAACTCTGTAAAAATCAAAAAAAAGTTGGACTTTCTAAATATTTATTGAAGATATTTTGTTGTCACTAAGGACGTTGAAAATATTTCACTTAAGAATGTTTAAAGAACGTCAACGTCTATGCTCAATCGCATGTCAAACTCCCACCACAACACACCGCTCACTATGATTGACCGCGGCCAGACAAGATCGAGCAGATCCAACAAAGTTTGTAGTTCGTTTTACGACGTGCCGATTGGCTGCGACCGGCGGCGACCAAACCACCTCTGGACACCTGCCCGGTGTCAGTTTTTTTTTATTTATTTGGCAGATAGTAAAATCCAAATTTATTGCATTTAAAGTTGGCTAATTTGAATTAATAACCCCAACGATTCCAGTTTCTGCCTCATGCCGGCTATGATGAGTATCTTAATTTTTATGATACTGGAATTTCTATACTGTTCTAAACATAGACTATTTTATATTGAAGATTTAGTTCTAATAAGACAATAGATTTTGGATAGTGGTGAGAGGCAATTTTTTATATTTTTATTCTGAGAATCGATCCAATGTTTGCATAATCCGGATCTAACACATCAGATAAATTCTATTAATATTATGAAGCTTTTTGTTAGCATGCACAGAATTTAAATTTAAGTTATGCTTTTTTGCCTCGTGCCATGTCGTTAACGGCTTGAGCCATTTATTTCTTATGACATTTCATCTCAGTTTATTTTCCACTTTAAGTCCCAAAATGTCTGGACAAAACAAACAAGCACAACTTTAACGAGACAAAAACTGACAAATCGTTCTCCCCCTCGTGCCAAAGAGTGATGAAATGATTCCAAACTGTGGAATTGACCACGCTTCCGGACCGTTGACCAGCGATGGCATATTCTAATGAAGTGACAAGAATGAGAGTTTCAAACGAGGCGATGAAATCGCAAATATCATTCGTTTCATTGAAAATGCGAAATGATTCTACCACGAACGTCATGGAATCAAATCAAAAGAGATTTACGCATCCGCAACCAGATTTCACGAACCATTGGCATTCCCCGTTTCCTTCCTGGGGCTTCAGAATTGGCCGCGTGCGCTTTTCCGGCCGGGTGGTGGCGGCCAGTCCGACTACCGGAAGTGACTCAGGAAATACACACTTTTGCATATTGAATTGGAATAGGGTTCAGCGTAGAAATAGGAATCATCATCAGCGCATATGGTTCCACTTCTCTGTCTCTATCTCTTTAGAAATAAATGATTTTCGAGTGATACGGTTCTTCTGAAGGTCCTGCACGGTGGGAAAGAAGGGGATTATTATGCAACTTACATGCACCTCGGAAATTCTTTCTGGAGGTTGTTGGGGGGACTATTCTGAGTCGGAAAAATCAACTCCCAAAATATTCTGTCGGTGAAAACTGATTTTATTTCAATTTGAAGTTAAAAAACCTAATATATCCTAAAAACTCAAAAATACGTCTCAAAATTCGGTCTATCTCTGGACAAAGATTTTCATTTTCATCTAGATATCAAATTTTAGTTCACAAAATATATTCCTGACATAGTACACCTCAAATCGATCCATTACTTGAGTCCTAGCGTCATCAGGAGGTGTAAAATATTGTTATTTCTAAAAAAATATTTTCAATTTGCTCTGGTAAACAAACTGTCATGTCTGAATTCAAAAACTAATGTTGTAGCATTGTTACAAACAAAATCAAGCAGAATTTTGCAGAAAAAAGTATGTAATTTTATCCATTTACAGTGAAGTTATGTCTATTTTATTGGGAAAAATTCTGCCAATTTTCAAAATTCTTCGATATTTAACTCATTCCTGTTATAAACAGCTACTATAATCATACTCAGAAGGATGTAACAAAATTGTAATTTAACAATCATTCATGGACTGGTTACGGTGGGCATACTGAGCTCAAATTCCAAATATGAGCTCGATTGAACTTAGCAGGAGCTGGCGTTTTGCATTTGAATTTTTAATGAGATTTAACCTGTAGAAAACACTTTTTTCAAAAATGTAGATTTTTTAGTCACTTTGGCCACTGATAACATCATTGGCGTGTAGGACAGATCCTTGCAGATGTTTTGATATATAGAACTTTGAATCTAGAGCTCTGTACAAGCCTTCAACATTTTTTTTTTTTTTGAAAAAACATCTCAGCAGTAAAGATAAGCGTCGCGCCATTTCATTTTGCTCAAAACTTCAATGTTATATAGAGCAGAATATCCGCAAGGATCTGCCCTACATGCCAATGATGTTTTAAATAAACGCCAAAGTGATTAAAAAATCTACATTTTTGAAAAAAGTGTTTTCTACAGGTTAAATCTCATTAAAAATTCAAATGCAAAACGCCAGCTCCTGTTAAGTTCAATCGAGCTCATATTTGGAATTTGAGCTCAGTATGCCCACCGTAACCAGTCCATGAATGATTGTTAAATTACAATTTTTGTTACATCCTTCTGAGTATGATTATAGTAGCTGTTTATAACAGGAATGAGTTAAATATCGAAGAATTTTGAAAATTGGCAGAATTTTTCCCAATAAAATAGACATAACTTCACTGTAAATGGATAAAATTACATACTTTTTTCTGCAAAATTCTGCTTGATTTTGTTTGTAACAATGCTACAACATTAGTTTTTGAATTCAGACATGACAGTTTGTTTACCAGAGCAAATTGAAAATATTTTTTTAGAAATAACAATATTTTACACCTCCTGATGACGCTAGGACTCAAGTAATGGATCGATTTGAGGTGTACTATGTCAGGAATATATTTTGTGAACTAAAATTTGATATCTAGATGAAAATGTAAATCTTTGTCCAGAGATAGACCGAATTTTGAGACGTATTTTTGAGTTTTTACGTGATATATTAGGTTTTTTAAACTTCAAATTGAGATAAAATCAGTTTTCACCGACAGAATATTTTGGGAGTTGATTTTTCCGACTCAGAATAGTCCCCACAACAACCTCCAGAAAAAAATTCCGAGGTGCATACAAGTTGCATAATAATCCCCTTCTTACCCGCCGTGCCTGTGTTCTGTCCTGTTGCGGAGTAATGCTCACACACAGGACGCCGGGATGGGAACACAATGTTGATGGTCGAGTGGCGGGAAACTATTTTTCAAAATGCCGGAAAAAGGTCGGAAACGGATTTCGATTGAGCGTCGGCGGAGCGTGGCCCAGGGTGGACTGCCCCTTCGGAGCGATTTTCTTTCTAGGGCTTTGACAATGCATTAACTTTCAATTGATTAGTCAGTAATATTCAATCTAAGCCTCAACAACACCCAACAACCACCGAAGATTTGTTCACAAATTTTGAATCAGTTATTTTCATACACGAAAAAGAATTTTGTTTAAAATGTTTAAACAGCACAGTGGTCAGTGGTCAAAACGGTAATGTATAAGGGAAACTTTTGGAATGGTAGACAATTAGAGGGGTTCACGATTAAGGTGATTTTGAAATTCTTACTCTTCAGGTTTTCCAATCCAAGCAACCAATATTTTATCTCGCAATCTACGCCTTCTACAACCAAATTTAGAGAAATCATCTAAGCAAACCTTCAATAATCGTAACAATTCAGAGTTAAGTTTTAGAGAAAAGTTATGTTCGAGGTACTTTTAGAGCTCTATAAAATAAACATTTTTATGTTTTGACAAGTAAATTTGGCCTTAAGGGTACAAAAACAGCCATCATAAGATCAAAAAGATGCAATTTCAAAACATAAATATCTCAAAAAGCGTAGGTCAAATTCTAAGCATTAGGTTGCATTTAAAAGAAGAGATCTAGCACTACAAACGCTAAAAGAATCTCAGGGGTGTTTTTTGTTTAACTCGTGATATCTTCATTTGAAAATGTTAAATTTTCAAGAGAAAGGTATTTTAGACCACCCTAACGAAATTCGAAAATTTACCTACTATTTGTTTTTTCATGCAATTTTGCTCGCTGAATCTAAATCTGCCCTCAGAATTTATTCAAAGGGTAAAAAAAATCAATGTTTGGATATATTTTAGGTGTTTATTTAAAATTGTTCTATAAACCCAAAATATGTCAATTTACTGTTTTTGCAAATGAGATTTTTTTGCAAACAGGAGTAGGGGACCATCCATAAATCACGTGGACACTTTTTTGGGAATCTTTTACCCCCTTCGTGGACAATTGTCCATACAAAAATACTTTTGTATGGATCGTGGACAATCGCCATACCCCCCTTAAGTGTCCACGTGGTTTATGGATGGTCCCTAGTTTATCGATCTTGATGTTTTTTCAAGAATTTATTAAGAAAATCGATACAAAATCTTAAAAAAATCTTCTAGAATCCCCTTTAGAAAATCCGTTTACCCCGCAAATTTTCGGTAAAAATTCTTTTAAAAAAATTCAATATTTTATAAAAGTCTAAATTGTGACCATAGAGGGGGGTCAGCGATTGTCAACGTTCCTTACAAAAAGATTAGTTTTGTATGGAAAAAGTCGACGAGGGGGGAAAGGGGGGTCTGAGATTTAAAAAAAAAGTATTCACGTGGTTTATGGATGGTCCCTAAGACAAGTTTTCATTTATCTTTTAAAATTCTGATATCGAATAATAGGGTATATAATATAAATAACAAATAAATAATCTAAAAATCACCCTTTGTTTTCTCTCCACAAAGAGGAATTTCTCGTACGTTTGGCAGGTTAAGCACTCGCTTCTAACTCCCTCCAATTTGCAGATTTTCATTAATTTACAACTTATTTTGAAAACTGTTCATTAAAGCACTTCCTGTTGAGCTATTCATCACTCGATTTCAGTTGAAATTTCTTTTTATGAGCTGTAATTGAACATCAAAGTTCTGACATGGCAACATTAGATGGGCACGATGGAGTTAGATGCTGTTCCCCTACGAACCGATTTAGTTAAGACAGTGTTGAGTAATGGAGCACCCGACTCGAGTGGTAGAAATTACAGTTTTCCCATAAGGAATACATTGTAGAAAAAAGCAAAAACTTCTCGAATGGAAATGCTCCATTGAGGATCCAGATGTTTAGACCTGTAATTTTCAAATTGTTAAATTTATTTTTTTACCAAATCATTCTAAAATTGTTATTGTATGGTGGTTCAAATTTAACCTTTTGCCTTCTATTACAGGACTAAATTGTATGTATACACTAAGAATAAATTCAATATATAAGCTCGATTGGACGAAATTTGAGTCTGATTACACGGTTGAATCTCAACACAAATTTGACTGTTGTACCGTGTGTCATTCGCAGAACCACGCGCCACGACTCACCGGCGATGTCACACACGTCACCACATTTAACCCCAAAACGTCACTGTGGCCACCTGGCCACGTGCCCTGTATCACGCCACCGCCTTCCGAACAACCGTACCGCCGCGGTGTCAATTAAGAGGCGAAACTATGACGAAAAATAGCCGCGCGGCAGTCAGGTAAAAACATAAAATGTGTCATTTTTGCTCCGTTTCTTCCCTGATTACGAGGAGAGTAGCGTGTGTGGTGGTAAAATGTGTTTCACTTACCAAAGCCACAGCGGAACAGGTGAGACGACCGCAGATAACACGTGAGTCTGTCCGTATTTCTTTTTTTGCTGCTTCCCTTCAAAAAAGAGAGAAATTAATTAATATACGACTCGCTATAGGACGACGACGACGAACGCCGTAAGCCAAACCATCCTGCGGAACCGCTCTGAACTGACCACTGCACTCTGGTACAAGTTCGTCCAATATCTCATCTTATCTGCTTGCAGCAGGGGACAACCGTATAGCTGGCAGGTAGCAGCTACGGATAGAGACAAAACCTGCGGAACGCGGACATGGCCTCTGGTGGTGACACTCGTCATCATTACCAAGGTACCTACTCCCGATCGGTCTAGGCAGACAGCTTATTGATGGCCGAATGATTTCGGATCGAGTTGCACAGCAGCAGCAGCAGAACATATCTTTATGTATATTACGGTCAGTGGATTAACAGCTTTCGGTGGCTACCGGTGGAAACGGACCGTGTTCTAGCTAGCTAGTGCCGCGGCTTAACTAGATTGATGAAGACAGGTGCCGTATGAAGGTTAATGAAAGGTAATTATCATGGCATTATTTCAAGATAAATGTTGTTTGTTGAAGGGGCTTCGGTGTAATGCGTTTTGGACTACTGCGTAGCGCACTATACTGAAGGAAGGATTAGCTGGTTAAACTGCTTAATGACCTATGATGTTTATGCAAAGAGGGAAATACGCAAATAGCTACCGCTCATGATGATAACGTAATGAAAAAATCTTATTTTAATTTTTTCACATCAGCTCTTAAGAGTTTCTACTGCTTCTAAAAAGAGATCATTTTGATCGTGATTTTCAAATCTGAGAAGAGTTTTCTATAGAAGAAAACATTTAAAATCTTTAAAATCTTTTCCAATTCCGATAATTCATTTGCAAAAAAAAATAGATTTGTTAATTTAGGGAAAACCCTAAATTTCTTTTTTTTCGATCGCTATTTTGTGTAACATTCAATGCCTCACCATTTGACCTTCACAGATGCCAAAAAGTAATATCAATCCTGAGTGATCCAACAAAAATCGCAATTACTCCATGCAATGTTCACACTTTTATGTGAAATGTAGTTGCAATCACACATCACACCCTACAAAAGCGACAACTTACCAAAGAGAATTTTAGTCGTTGCCGATTTGTCACTAGTGCATTAAGGTCTATCTCGGGATGTCGGGAACCAAGTTCAACCAAATTTCGAGATAATGCGCTAAACGGACAGCCAAACATTATTTTCATCATACACCATTAGCTTGGCCTGCTGCACAATTCTCCGCCAACAAGCTCGGTCCATGGCTGCATGTCTCCAATTTCGCGGTGCACCCACACTTTCTAAATCGCTCTCCACTTGGTCCACCCACCTCGCACGTTGCACCCCCCTACGTCTTGTTCCTACCGGCTCCGACACAAACACCAACTTCGCAGGATTGATCTTCTGGTTCCGTTGGCTCAATTGCTCGGCTCGTTCCGGCATTCTTGCAACATGACCGGCCCACTGCAACCGTCCAGCCTTCGCGACCTTCCAGATGCTTGGTTCGTTGTAGAGTTGTGCAAGTTCGTGGTTCATTCTCCGCCGCCATCCGTCGTACTCATATACGTCGCCAAAGATGGTCCTTAGCACTCGACGTTCGAAGACGCTTAGTGCTCGTAAGTCCTCCTCGAGCATTGTCCACGTCTCGTGCCCGTAGAGGACGATCGGTCTTATCAGCGACTTGTAAATGGAACACTTCGTATGTAGGGAAAATTTCCAGGACCTTAGGCTCTTGTGAAGACCGATATAGGCACGACTACCAGCGATGATGCGCCTCCGAATTTTCCTGCTGCAGCTGTTGTCCGACGTCACCAACGATCCGAGGTACACAAACTCTTCCACCACCTCGAATTCGTCCCCGTCGATTGTAACGTTTGGTCGAATGCGAGTCCTAAGGGACTCGGTTCCTCCTGCCAGCAGGTACTTTGTCTTCGCCACATTCACCTTTAGCCCAACCTTCTCTGCTTCCCGCTTCAAGTCGGTATACGCATCCGCAACCGCCTTGAACGTTCTGCTAACAATATCCATGTCGTCGGCGAAGCAGATGAACTGGTTGGACTTGCTGAAGATCGTGCCCCGCATATTGAAGCCCGCTCGTCTCATAACACCTTCTAGCACGACATTGAAGCAGAGGCAAGAGATCCCATCACCTTGCCGAAGCCCCCCCAAGTGAAGTGAACGGTCCGATTCCGCACCCGATATCTTCACACAGCACCGAGCCCCATCCATCGTCATCTTGATCAGTCTGATCAACTTCACGGGAAAGCCGTTCTCGTCCATGATTTTCCATAGCTCTTCGCGATCGACTGAGTCGTACGCGGCTTTGAAGTCGATGAATAGGTGGTGCGTGGGAACTTGGTACTGGCGACACTTTTGGAGGATTTGTCGCACAGTGAAGATTTGGTCGGTTGTTGATCTCCCCATGACGAATCCGGCTTGATAACTTCCAACAAAACCTTCCACTATTGGCGATAGGCGGTTGAACTGGATTTGGGAGAACACTTTGTAGGCCGTGTTGAGGATTTTGATGGCACGGTAGTTCTCACAATCTAACTTGCCCCCTTTCTTGTAGATCGGGCATATTACTCTCACTTTCCACTCCTCCGGTAGCTGTTCTGACTCCCAAATCCTGACTATCAGCTATTTTCATCATACATTTTCTAATTTTTGAGCATGAGCGTGGTTGGCTGCCAATGAGCTGCTACTCCGTTATTGACGGATCAGCTGAAGTTACACAATGAACGAACAGATATGTAGTGGGAGCTTATCATCCTCACTGTATAACTCCTGAAGATCTCTGCTTTAAGTCTGTTTCAATCGACTCCATAAAATTCTTCGCGCACGACTTCTTTGCAACAAACTTCACCACGAATTTACCCAGTCCGTACCGCGAACAACCGACTCAACAACAAAAATTCAACATATCTCGGGTAAGTTTTCAAAAAGCCGTAAGAGCCACCGTGACTTCCGACATTAATATTCGTTTTTTTTAAATTGCAATAATATTTCATTTGTTTTCAGATTAGAGCACTTGAGGACATGTAGATGAACAGCCTCGAGCATTTTTGAAATTGATTTATCGTAAGTTTTGAATTGGTTTACGGCTTTTTGAAAACTCACCCGAGATATACACGACGACGCAAATACTTCTATCAAAAAATTTAAGAAACTTCTAGCACTTTCTCGCGGATTCTCACGTGTCGATTCGCCCAACGATCTCCCCACGAACAATGGCCCAACTTCCAAAGCCACGACGCGACACCTTTTGTAAATGAATTCCAGAATCTTCTAGCACTTTTTCGTGGATTCTCGCGCATCGGCTCGCCCACCGATCTCCCCACGAACATCACTCGACTCTGTTTTGTTAATTCAGGGTCAAACATTCAAATAAATTTTTCTTCAAAACGTCAAAAAGCTACAGTCATCCCACATATTCGGAACACCCACAAATTCGGAACACTTTTATGATAATTTGTCAATAGCATGCCAAAAGTAGCTTTTCTGTCGACCTTACTATTTTTAGAACCTTCATTTGGACATTATCTTGCTATTTCACTAGTAGAAGTAGTACTTATTGAACAAAAAACTTCATTCTAAGACTATTTTGTCCATAGCAGCAAAACACTGCCTCCAAATGGTCACAATTGTGAAACACCTGAATTTAACTGATATTTTCACAAAAAAAGTTATCAAACCATGTATAAAACATCACTAAGCTTGAGTTTTATTGGTTACAGTGTGTGAAGTCATTATTTGGTAATGAATATGTACTCCTGGAGAGATCCAAAGTTTGTTTACATTCGTAAGAAAAAAGTGTTCCGAATTTGTGGATTTCAAGGGTCAAAGTAATTCTTCAAAAACTTTATATAAAAGTTAAAATTTGCAGTTGTTCGATACAGCATTCGAAAGATCGCAAGAAAAGCTTTCAAATGAAGGTAAAAGTGAATCATTAAGTTCAATTATCGATTTGCTATGATTTTTTGAACATTGGCCGATCTGGAAACCGTTCCGAATATGTGGGATGACTGTACATACGACAAGATAGACAGATTTCTTTAATGGATTGGCTGATGCACGAACTAAATTGTGTACATTTTTGCGACTCCGTCATCAAACGTTAATCCATACAAATTCGTTGCTGGATCTATAGATTTTTTCCGGAAAAAGATCCGCAAATTTGTACTGATTTGACGTTTGCTTAGGGTTCCAAAAAGTTAGGCTATGTGGCCGTTGCAAATATTTTTTGAAGTTTATGTCCCTCGGCTCTGACCAAAGTCAAGGGGGGGGGGGAGGGTTATCTACGTGCGCATGTATTGCGTGTACGTACACGAACAAGATTGAGGTTAAATTTTGTACCGGTCAGCAAAATAAATGGCGTGCTAGTGTGCGTGAGTGCTGGTTCAGATAACTTTATTGAAAGTAAATTTAAATTACGGGCCTAGGCCTTCAACCAGCCATGCCAGATATACAGATAAATCTGTATTATACAGATATTTTGATCCCAAAAGTCACAAAAATCTGTATATACAGATTTTTTAAAATGATTAAATTTGAAAATTTCAATAATTTAATGATTGAATTATGCTTTAATATGATTATAAAGCTTATATCTGTTTAGAAAAGTCAAAAAAATCTTCTATGGCTTCGAATTTGACATGATACAGATAAAATACAGATTTATTTTTAAGAAAATACAGATTTCCCATAAAATAATCTGGCAACGTTGGTTTCAACATTTGGAAGGAAAAAATAAACTTTCACGGAATGACAATAAACTTGTTTATGTCTAGCAAAGTATTCCAAAATAACTTTCTCGATGCAGTATGCCTGACTTTTCACCTTCAATTCCAATCAGCTAGCGCAAATAAATTGACAACCTATTCCATAACTCTCGAGTGTGCACTAGAGGAAAATTGAAAAATAATACTGGAACCACCACGAGGGAGGGATGGTTGATGTAACCGCATACACCTATAGCTGAGTTCACATTGCACGGTATCCTACCTTGTGTTTGTTTACATTGCTCTTGAATTTTCATCGCAAGAATATATGAAACACCAACACAATTTACCTCCGGCTGATGTTTGTGCAAATAATTGATAATGTCACACGTGATAACTCGAACCGATAGCATAAACCTACATTGCGAAAATTCGCCTCAAAATGAGCATATGGCTTCACCCAGCGCAGCCATCGCGATCCGATTCGATATGAGTTACACGACACCAGCCGAATTAAGATGCATCAACGGCGATAAACAAGGTATTAATTTGTATATCATCTCGTGCCTTTGATGGCGATGTTCAGCACCAGGATAAAAAGGATATTCAATTCATCTTCCCCTTTGCACGAGCTTGGTAGACTCTTTTTTTCTGCACTCACTTCCGTCACAATCTGTCGCATGGCTTATGCTGGGTTTTATGTTGAGTTGGGTGGATTTTTATGGTAGCAGGTTTCTCCCCAGCGAGTGCGATGGGCATGATGATACGGTTGGTCATGTCGCCTTTTCAAGAGGATGATGATATTATAAGTAATTGATTCCGATGGGTTATTATGGTGGTGGTGGTGGGAGTGGAGGAAAAAAGGGCAGATAAAAATCACGACAGTTGTGAGCCGGGTAGTGTTGCTGCTTTTTAAGAGGAAAGATCAAATCAGATCAACGACTCAAGCACTTGTTGTAACATAAGCTGTTATTTTGAGATTTTCGAGGAATAGATAAAACTTGCAAACACTGCAATGATCTACTTTGCAGACCGTGGTCTTTGGTTCTAATATTATTTTGTAGTTTTAGGTTTTTATTTAAAGTAAGCGTCTTTGGGGTCAAAATATCGCCCTTAGTAAAAAAACTTTGCAATTTGGCGCTTTTGTAAAACAATTATATTCACCCTGCCAACTATAAATTGCGATTAAAAAACATAAATTTCGAAAACGCATTTTGGTTCTACAAAATCACCAAATCTAACACACTAACTTTGAAAAAATGAAACTTTTAATTTACATGGTCTTCTCACTTAAAAACTGGGCAGCGAATGACCGCGAAGGTTAAAGCTGCCGAAAATAAACAAATAAACAACAACACTTAAAAACTATCAAATTTTAAAATTTGATCTAAGATATGAAATTATCTATTGTAGACCTTTTGTTTTCCTCACTTAGGTAAGGCTATAATCCTGCTCTAAAAATGAACTTTGTATAAAAACGTCGTAGACCCATCTTCATGCATACAAATCGACTCAGAATCGAAAACTGAACAAATGTATGTGTGTGTTTGTATGTATGTATGTGACCAACAAACTAGCTCATGTTTCTCGGCACTTGCTGAACCGATATGACCTGTTGCATTCGACTTTGTTTAGGGTCCCATGGATCGAGTTTTTTACAGATTGAAGTTTCGATAAGTAGTTCAAAAGTTATGTATAAAAATGTGTTTTCACATATATCCAGATCTCACTTAAATGTATATAAACTATGTCCGGGTCCATCATCCGACCCATCGTTGGTTAGGTTATCGAAAAACCTTTCCAATGAGTTTAAAACATTGAAGATCTGACAACCCTGTCTCGAGATATGGCCACTTAAGTGATATTGATGTACTTTTTGGAAGCCATATCAGCCATTGTTGCTAATGAGTCAGGAAAGCTCCAACCACATAGGTGGATTAAGTTAGTTTTTAATAGTTATGCTTGATTTTAAAATTTATTTTTATTGAAAAGATAAAACAATCACATAAGTTTCATTCTTGACATTGAAAATTGAACCAACAGTTTCCGAGATATTGGCAGTAAAAATAACAGTCTAATTAGGTGATATTCAAAAAACGAATTTTCATCGATTCGAATTCATTGCATTATGTGAATGTGTTTCAGAAACTTATTGTCCAATTTTCAAAGTCTTTGATTTTTTTGGTGGCTTTCCTTTCTTTTATTCGATTGCTTTTTTTTATTCTCTTTGGGGCCGATACCAAGTTAGAACTAGGGATTTAGTTGCTTTTTCCTTCATGAAGCATTTAAGGGTGCACAATAATCAAGGAAGTTGTTGCCTTCTTATTTCAAAATTGTCAAACTTACAGACCCAATATTGACACAATTTGTTTGTCAAAATATATCGATAGTTTACGTAGTTTTGAAGATACTAAATATTTGATAAAAGTTGAAAAAGTAAACAAATTTTTTTTCATTTTTTTTATAATTGGGTTCTTTTAAAGTAAATAAATAAAAAGACTAGTGATGCAAATATGATTCATACATTTTGATTTGAAGAATGAAAAAACAAAGATAACTTTCAAAAATGTGTTTACTTGACTTATTTCAATTTTTGTATGTTTGAAATTGTATAGTACAATTAAATACCTTGATATAATATTTTATTTAAGAAAAACTAATTTTAATGGACGTTGCATTTTTTAAGTTTAATTTCCTCAACACTTAAATATAAAAAATCAATGCAGCATGATAAAGTTTATTCAAACGAAATTTGAATTCGAATATCTTTTACCAAAAGACTCTGCGCGTTGTTGTGCACTTTTATTCAAATATTTAAAAAAAAATTAAATGATTTTATAAACACACAAATTTTAAAAATTAAAACATTATACATAAAATCATTTGCAATTTATTATTATTCGAAATTTAAAGCTTTTTAAAAAAATATATTTTGTGCTGCTTTATTGCTTGATTCATTTTGAGAAATTTTTATTAATTTTTGAATATTTGCAGCCATCTATTTTTAGTGTTAAATAATTTTTATTACTGAAAAGTTGTTGTGGAAAAATACATTGGATTTTGCTTACTTATTTATTTATAAAATAGAAAACACCTTCAATTTGAAAAAAAAAACACATTTGAAACTGAAAGATATTTGAATTTAGTGTCTTTTTAAACATGTTAAGACACCATTCCAAGTTATTTTCATATTTTTATAAGAATTAAATTCAAACGTTGTAAAAATATGTAAAAAATCGATCGCAAGCTTATACTGTTTATTTTAGACAATCATTTTATTTATTTAATATTTCATGAACAGCCTTAAGGGCCGGTCATAGAACTATTTTGAAAAGCTGTCGCGGGCCGGATAAAATGGCTTCATGGGCCGGACGTTGGGCAGGCCTGATCTAGAGCAACAATCATGGTGCACTATCATGCTCAAAAGATGTTTATTGAATCGCAATTAAAAAAATCATTATTTGGAAACCAAATTTTTAATGGAAGGAAATTAAATCAACAATTCTTATTTTTTCACAGTTTTTTTAACAGTCCTCATTATAATCTACAACTTTATGGAAGACACGAAAACGATCAGAAAATCCCATTTGACGATTCTGATTTTCATATATTTACGTGCTCATTTTGGTATAACCAGCCCGCAAAATTCTATAGAGACTTGTATGGAAAACCTTATGATGCAATGACCTATGGAATGTATGGAAAAAGCTTTCAAATCTTTTGATCTTTTCTTGAATGCAAAGAAAAGTCAATTTGCGAAATTTGAATGAAAAGGAATTTAGTAGTGTCCATTTTGGTAAAATCCAAGAAAAAGACTTTTCATTGAAGTTTCAAAACTTAACGACATTGTCTTAGCTTTCAATGCATAATGCTAAAAATTTGAATAAAAATCTTTGTTAAATCCGCCTAGAACATCGCTGCATAAAAAAACTTACTTCAAATCTCGATAATATGTTGAAATATTTGCATTTTGCAACTCGTTGAATTAACTAGTATTACAACTCGTATTTTTTTTTATTGAAACTTTCTATTTCATAAAACGCACTTCAAGTTCTGATGCTAACCTTCATTGAACCCATCACTCAAACGCAGAAAAACTATCAAATTTCTCCTCAGTCAATGAGCAAACAAAGCTCAGCTGTCAAAACTCGGCACACGTGGGTGGCTTTCCCACCCACCACGACGACGAAAACGACGAGTGCGTTTTGTTTATTTTGATTTTTGCCCTAAATATCGTGTCACTCGCCGTCGCGTCTGATGTGCTCAACAGCATTGTGGTTTACCCTTTTTGCGGAGAAAGTATCTGCTTTCTTCCGAAAAACACACCGTGTGCGATCTCTGGCAAGGTGGTGCCACGTGGGCCAAACCACACACACGCCGAAACGGTGCACGGACATTCGATATCTTCCGAAAAGGATTGATATCGGCGAAGGAAAAAGGAGGCAGACTAAAAGGTCTTCTCTGAGGTAATTATGACAAACATCGCATGCTCAGCCATTAATGAAAGTAAAGCTGGAAAAATGAAGAGAAAAAAGTGAATGAAAATGGGTTATAAAGTCGATGGCTCCGTTTGTTATAGTGGAGCACCGTGGAAATTAATTTAGCCATTAAAATAGCCATAACTGAATTAATGGCTCTGATAAAAAACATGATTTATAGCTTGTTTGAACGAGATGTTTCAGTCGGCGGTATCGTGGCGCAATCTGTTGAGCGTTTAATATTTCATTAAAAACATCGCATGCTCGGTGGCTCTCACGAAAAGCTCTTTACTGAAGCTCGGTGATGTTCAGGAAATTGTTCGACCAACATTGGAGCTAAGCTTTAATTTAATTGTTTGCATGTTTATTGCCATATTTGATTAACTTAGGCATTCAAAACCATCCACGATGCCATATTTCCTTTGAAACAGATGCCCTAATCAATAGCCTATAAATCTAACACCTTTTTTTCTTCTCTCCGCAAATCTTGAAAAAATGGTAAAGAAATCGGCAAACTTCAACCATAAGACGGACCTCAGCCCGACATTTGATCCGATCCCGACCCCGACACCGTAATCGGATGCACACAAAAAGAGTCATCAAAAAGCTTAAACCTCTATGATGTGTAAAGAAACGAGAGATGAAAAAAGCAGTCTGCCAGCTTGGAATCAGATTAAGATGGAGGCGATATGTCAGTATCATTGACATAATGTATCTTAATTTTCACAAAATGAACAAAACCGTCCCGACACTGTGCAAAGGTGAATACAAATTATTCAATAGAAAAAGAGCTAAGAAAAATGAAGCCCACGGACTCAACGAAAGCGTTATCAATATCGCCACAGGAAATCTTTGGGTGGAACAAAAATCGAACGATTTTTTTGGCACTTGATTGGGATATTTGGGTGAATTGTACATTTTTTTTAAATTTTGTAACATAATGAAAAAAAACTTCAACTTCATGAAAACTGAGGACACGGTTATAAAATACCTGAGAATTCTCAATAAATAACAAAGTTGTAACGATTTCAAGATTTTCAAAAAAATTGACTAAATTCCATTCAACCCCAATTGTCCCTTCTTCCCAAACCCACCGAGCTACAAAGTTTCAAAGCTTTTGATCCGATCTCTCCAATTCAGGGCGTCGTCATTGCATCTTCCCGTAGAAATCCACGGTTGACTGGACCTGGCCTTCCTTTGCACGGGAAGGTCAGGTCAGGTGTGATTCGCCTTCTACTGCCGTTCTCTCTCTCCCTATGTGTCGTGCCAAGCCAAGTCAAGCCAAGCAGAAACGATGTTCCGGGGGCCCCGTGTGAAGGGCCATGTCAGAAATTCGAAACAATGGCATTATTTGCCTCTTTAGCATCATTCTTCGCACTTTTGCCAGCGGCCACAGAGCAGACGGGTCTCGCCCGACATGCCCATGTCATTTCACTGTCGAACCGCCAAAGAAGCCCGGCTCCGCCATTGTTCCCGAAGGATTGTGTCTTCGCTCCATGGGAGATATCATCTTGGGTCGGATCAGGACGGGGAAAAGAAGGACATAATCTCCGGAGCTGTGCATTGGTTGAACAATGTTTGGGTGAACATGCTGTGGGAACTTGTGGTAGAAAATATTCTTGTGAAGATTTAAGTTGTGATCCTGTATTCATCTTTTATTTTATAAATTTTGGATTCGCTTAGTAGTGATGCCTTAGAGTTGATTGACTCTGTTGCGTCTAACAGTTTTAAAATTTAATATAGCTTTAACAAAAATACACAACAGGAACAAACGTTAGAGGCCAATATTTACCCAATAACGGAACGCACCCTGCCCATCGCAACCACTATGATATCAATTTTCCTTTCGATTTTAACTAAACCTCCAAAAATTAAAGGCATTGAATCGTGTTGTCAAAGCGAGAAGACTAAACATCAGGATCCGATCCGTTGTGAAATATGACTCCTTGATGGGTTCGAACGAGCACAAACGGATGATGGCTCGAAATGAAAACAGTTGTTCCTGGTTTTGGGGACCCCAAGAAGGATAAACAAAAACCGTGTTTCGGGAAACTTGAAACCGTTGGTGGTGGCGAAAGCAAAACATCCTAGTCCGGCAAACAAATGCGGTTCGGCTGATTTAACACGACGGAAATGTTTGCAAGGTTTGGTTATTGGGTTGTTTGTTGTATAACTTTAAACGTAAATTAGATTATAAAAACAGTAAAACCAAATAATATGTAATAAAGTACAAAAAAAAACTACATATAACTTATGAAAAGAACTCAATTTCTGTATTTCCTCCAGATTTCTAGAAAATAAACACACGATTTTGAAAATTACTTAAAATCAGTTTTGTTAACATATCAAACTATCAGCTCTCAGCAACTACATTATCACGCCTGAATATTCATGCCCCAAATACAACTGCTCTCCTCTCCGCATTGATACTCTCAGCGCCGACCATAGCCGAACACGTTTTTGTGTTTACACACTCGTGTTTGACATTCTTCTTTTCTCTCTCATTCACGCTATCACGATCATTCCAACAACGTTCAACCAAAAAAGCCGTCACAAAACCAATTTCGCAAGCGCAGTTTTACGGGACGTCATAAGTGGTCGGCTCCTAATCGCCGTCTCGCGTTCTTGTATTGCAGTTTTCGGAGAGATTGAGAGACTCAGCGGTGAGAGCGCATAGTCGAGGAAAGGGGGAGAAGTGATAGAGAGAGAATGCCATCGTAGGGAATCACGTGACACACGAGTCGCTACACCCAGAACTGGGCATCGGCATACGAGAGGATAAAGAGCACGATTCGGTAGTAAAATGGTACTGTATGCGGACGGAGAGGATAAATGCCGAAATTACCGAGAGTACTTTACTAATGGTTCATTTTCCAAAAAAGTTCATCCATAGACTAATAAAAGACTACTCAGTGGGCTCTGAACCATGACTCAACCTTTTTATGACCCCTCGGCACGGCCGGTTCACTGTCAAACATGACAGATCGAAATGTCAACAACTGGCAGCTCTGACTTTGACATGACATTTCGCGCAATGTTATTGTTTATGTTTTTGTTTTGATTTAGACGGAACCAGGATCCGGATGAGGACGATGGGCCATGTTCCGGATGAGGAGGGGATCCCGAGCGAAATCCCGAGAGTGGTCGGTTCTAGACAAGAAGCGGCTCTCGATCGAGATCATTGTGGGATGTTAATCGTCTTCTTCCCAAAAACGATCCACGTGATCACCGTCGGGTTTGCCAAGCAAAACCGGCGCGGGCCACCTCCGGTTAATACCGCCGTCCGGCTTCAGCTGAAGAAAACCGTCCTCCTCCTACCCGGAATTGTCACACTGAAAGGCAAGAATGTGCACCTACTTCAAAAACCTCAAATCAGCCAAGTTCTTTGCCCTGAACCGTCAACTTGGCATTCCGAACCCCAGCGATAACGTCGTCAAACAAAAATTTGTTCCCGAACCAGTTTCACCGACAATCCGTACGACCGCCCAGTGCACCTCCTTCTCCGTCACCTATAGGGCGAACTGTACGCGGAGGTCAGCACAGTTTGTTCCACTTAGAGGGAGCCCCCAAAAAGGAAGCCCACTTCGTCCCGGAACTGAGACCCACCGAAGTCGCTAAGTTCAAGAATCCTCAGGGGTCATGGGGAAAAATTCCTTCTTTTACTTTGGTAAATACAAAGAAAACAAAAACGACGATAATTTTTATCATGCACTTGAAAGTTTATTTTCAATGGTTGGTTACAACGGTTACAGCACTTGTTCACATAGTTCTTGACAAATTCCTCGCCCTTCCGGATGTTTTTCTTCAGCTCCGATATGTCCTTCTTCAGCAGCTCCTGTCCGTAGGCGTTCACCTTGGGCAGACCAAGGTTCTTCTCGAGAACGTTCTTGCCCAGCAGCAGCAGCGTGGAGAAGTAAGTGACGAGCGGACGAACGCGCACTCAATCACGTCCTTTTTGCCGTTCATGGCATGGGCCATAGCGAGGGCAAAACGGTTTTATCCCTTATCCCCGAATCCCACTTTCCCGAATCACATATCCCCGAAAATCATTTCCCCGAAAATTCCACATCCCCGAAAATCATTTTCCCGAAAGTGCCACTTCCCCGAAAACCATTTTCCCGAAAATTCCACATCCCCGAAAATCGTTTTCCCGAAAATTCCACATCCCCGAATGTCATTTACCTGAATGACCATATTACCGAACTGCCGTTTTCCCGAATTTACATATACCCGAATGGTTACTTCACCCAAAAATCAAATTTTCCGATGACCTAAATATAAACTAAATTGTTATTTAGGATTTTTATATAAAAGGATGACGTTAATATTAAATTCTCCTACGTGTTTTGTAAGATTAAAAAAAAACCGCAGAAGGCCATTAATAAACCACACGGACACTTCAAGAGTGCGGGGTATTGAGATCATCCACGTTCCATAAAAAAAGATTTTTTTTTGTAGAGGCCATTTTCAGCAAAGGACAATTTTCCAAAACGGTATCTACGTGGTAAGGATAGAACAGCAACGATAGCTTTATGTGAAGACTCGATGCGCAGGATTCAGTTTGTTCTAGATTTTGTTTAACTGAACTAATTTGTCTTGAACAATTAATTTTTATTTTTGTTACGTCCAATTCGAGTTCTGCGACCAACCCTTTTAATCTTATCTAAATAGTTGATTATTGAATTACAAAAAGCATTTTTTGAATATTTCATCGCCGCCATTTTAGATTTAAAATTACTAAATCACTTTAAAGTAGTTTAGGAGCTATACTTAAGCTCGACAGCTGATTTTGGTTGCCAAGGTCCCGAGTAACAATTACAAATTTTTGCGGTAGTCGGGCCTGAACGTGTGTCAAACACGTTCTGACCTGAAATCCCTTTGGCCAGTTGTCGCACTTACATCAAGTTGAATATTCAAAATCCAAGTGAAGCTCGGAATTTTTTGAACGTTCAATAGAGTAATCTACGTTCGTTTGTATTGCGTGTACGTACACAAAAATTAAGTGAGGTTAAATTTTGTCAGCCAGCAAAATCAAATGGTGCACTAGTGTGCGTACGCGAAACGTCATGAAGCTCTATTGTGGACATGATACTTTATTGATCGTTACTTCGAACCCGGTCAGGCGGGTATGGCCGTTGTCCAGAACCGCGCGCGGTTCTGGGCAACGGCCATACCCGCCTGACCGGGTTCGGGGAAGTGGCGTTCGGGGAAATGGTCGTTCGGGATTATGGTCATTCGGGAAAATGATTTTCAGGGATGTGGAAAATTAGGGGAAGTGGCCATTCGGGAAAATGGTTTTTAGGGGAAGTCGCCATTCGGGGATGTGGCCGTTCGGGGAAATGGATCGTTCGGGGAAATGATTTTCGGGTAAATGACATTTCGGGAATGTGTCTTTTCGGAGATGTGGCATTCAGGGAAATGTCTCTTCGGGAATGTGGGTTTCGGGGAAATGTCATAGATTCGGCAAAACGGGCTTCGGCGTAGGCCGTCGTGAGAGTGTCCGCACCGGCACCGGTCTTGGTCTTGAGGACCTCCTGAATGCGTACCGCCAGGGTGGCAATCTTGTCCTGGGGAAGCTCACTGGGATAATGGTCTGGCCGGAGTGGCCTCCGATGACCGGAATGTTGACCGGAAATGTTGACCCGCCGAAGTCGACACCCTCACCGATGAACGTGTTGGGACGGACAATGTACAGCATGGAAATGCAAACGCGCACTTCGGTTCCAAAAATCCGGCCTTTGGTAGAGTGTCGCAGGCAATCGTTACCATCGAGTTGTCTAGATTCGAGATGATCAAATCATCCGGCGGCAAGGTCGCGGACGATTGAGGTGTTCGTATTGAACAGATTTCGCTTACGAGGAATGATGACAAACAGCAATCATCTGGAAAAGAGAACACCAATGATAAACTGATAAAATGAGCATTTATTTTAAAAGCTAAACATTACCTTAAAAACCAAACACCAGTCAATTTCGCTCGTTGCGCCAAACAAAAATCCCTGCACAGCTGATTGACTCATTTGCAGCCTGCCTTGATCGCTAAGCAAAACAAAAACAAACAAGATGCGCGCGTAAATCAGCACAAAACGAAATCGAAAAAACCAGGGCCCCGGCGATGGCGCTATATGAGCTACCGAACAACATTGGCAATATGGCGTCGTTTGTTTACAAACATGGGATTGTTTGTGGACGAACCGAAAAAATTTCTTTTTTATAAAAAAAATCTATAACCATTGTGCAATAACATTAAGTCTTACAAAACAGACAAAATTTTGTTAAATTTTAGACCAGAATTTGTTTTGTTATTATTTTTCAATTCAACCTCTTTTGTCGAGATTCTGATCAAGAATGCTTATCAAATCATCGTACCTTTAGTGTATCTTTAATTTTCACATCTATTCGCTGTAGATTCGTGTTTAAATTTTGAAATTTAGCATAAATTAAAATAAGTTGCAAAATTCCCAACAACAATTTCCACATCACCCGTGCGGGAAACCGATAATGGGGTAATTCATGCGTTCCAAACTGTCAAAATTCCAAAACGTCATTGCCAATCTTCGGTTCGCTGCTTTTGTTCGTGTTTGAAGTTTCGGGCCGAGACTCTGGAAAAAACCAGCGCTGCCAGGTCGATCTGTCATACGAGGGGCGAGCCGATGTGTGGTTCAACGTGGTACTCGCGGTTCACAGCTTATGAGTCATACTTTTTGAAAAATTTTGTTCGGAGTGTTTAGTCTTTAATTAGTCTATGGTTCATCTATCAAAAAAAAAGTACCGGTACCGAGACTCGAATCCAAGACCTTCGGCATATTGAACCGTGCCTTTGCCGTATGGGCCACCATGGTTCGGTGACTGAGTGACGGTCGTTTGTCCATATAAGCCACTCATAGGATGAACTGTTCCAATGAACGAATGAACACGCGAGAGGACTATACTCTCGCAATATAGCACTTTCCTCACGTTTATTTTCGTGAGGACTATCCCCTCGTTCTTTAACTTTGGATGTATACTCTCTGATGTTTTGGTGCAGAGATAATCAAATGACAGCTTTTTATCACTCATTTACAACACTCCTTAAAATTGATGAAAATGCAAATGCAAAATGATATTCATGCGAACAGGGGCAGTATAGGACCTTATCAAGTAAACCTCTAGATATGTGAATGCTTTTTTGATTAAAATACAAAATATTTTTTGTTCCAAAAATATATTTTTTTTTCATAATTGAAACCGAATTTTGCCCATCACAGCGTTGATTGCTGGAAATATTCACCTACTCTTTTTGAAGAGTTAGGCTCGGTAGCTACGTATTTTATTATTTTTAACAATCATTACTGTTAGCACTTTGCAGGTTGGCAAATCCCAGTGAGCTAAGCTCTTTTAAGGGATTTTGTTGCCATTAATTACATTATGAAATAACTCAGTCTCTTTAGGCTCGATTATCCGAAGTTCTATTATCAGAACGTTTTATTATCGAAGTTGTTTTGAAACCCCATTTAAGTCAAATTTGAGATGTTGATTTCTTGTTACTTTACTAAATGCGTTTTCTTTATATTACTAGCATCAAATTTTAAAACAACCTATGAGTCATGGGATTCCTATGCAGATAGAAGATTTAATCTAGATTTCGTCTAATTTGCTGCACTTATTGTATAGAAAAGAAATATATTACTGTTTTAAGGTTTGACACTTACCTTAACGAAAAATTACATTTAAGTAAGGAAACAAATATTCCACTAAAAATCAATTCAAAGGGTGCTTTTCAGGAATAGCAAAAACAAAGTCTTGTTCAACTCGTTGAAAAACTTGATTTTTTCAGCACTCGTTGTATTTATCCAACTCGGCAAACTTCGTTCGATAAATGACTACCTGTAAAATTTGATAGTTTGAAGTTTAATTATACATAACTTTTATAATAGATTATTATTATTATATTATTATTATATAATTATTATAGAAAATTATTTAAAAAAAGTATTTTTAACTTTAAAAGTGTGGTAACAAAATCCTCATTTTTACTTGTGTAGCTTGAAATTACTTGAAAATTAATTCAGTTTGGATTAAATGCAATATCAAAGACGAGATTAACAAACTGTTTAAAAAAAAGAAAATGAGTAAATTTTGGTCCAATATCTCTGAAATAGCTTAACTTTGGTCCATAAACATTGAATCCATGCAAAAATTTATTATTTGGTGTGATGCAGACGCAGGAAGATAAGATTGTTATACAGAACCGGCAAAAACTAAATCTTTACAATCCAAGATTTCACAGCAAATATTTTTGTAAAATGTATAAAGAAGGTTGGCACTACCTCCAACATCATTTTCTTAGAATTTATTCATTGATAAAATTTTAATCAAAACTAGGCAAACTTCTTTCAATAATTCTCTTATATTCCCATACAAGTCCACGAATAACTAGGATATAGAAAAAATATATGTAATAACTTGTTTATTGACCGCATTACAATCACTCATCTCGCTTTTCATTAGTTCTGACTATTTCAGAATTATTTGTTACAAAACTATTAATTTTAACGCACTTTGGAAAATTATTCATCAAGAACTTTTATTCTCCTACTGCACAATGGTGCTCTAGTGTAGTATGTAACCCCTTAAGAATTTCTATAGATATTATCCTTCTTATCCTCCAACAAAACACCCACCTCACCAGTCGTCAACCACCTTCGTTGGTCCCCTGAAACTCACCTTTTCGGCAGATCACTGAAGAAAAAGCTGCCGATAATAATTAATAGCTTTCGTTTGTAGTTTTCCGCCAGTTCGATCAAAAGTCAAAGTCGATCCGCCCCACAGCGCGTAATTCCGAGTCCCCTCCGGGTTGGTAGTTAAACCGCCCCAAAACTGCTACTAGCGATAGTCTAATGCTAAAACAAACCAGAACAAATCACAATCACCTCCAGACAATCGCGGGCAACCCGCCAAGGTGGCCACAGTTCGGCGGCCTCTCCACGTCGTCGTCGTCGTCATCAGGGTGGACTTATCTAGAATCTTAATTGAGTTTTAAAAAAAGATGAAAGCCAAATTCTGAAAACTGGTCAAAAACCAGCGCCGCTGCAGTGTGTCTGGCCAACTACTGAAATCCCGAAGAAAAGACCTTTAGTCGAAAAAAAAGGAAGCAAGTCACGACTTTTTTCCACTCTCAAAAGTATAGGAAAACACACAAACTGCTGGTTGACGCTAAGTGATAAAATTATTTATTTTTATTGGTCGCTTAACGATTATTGTGGTATAAATTGCCCACCGGTGAAATAAATCAATCGAGAATCTTTGGGGTTTCGAGCGCGATGCCATCCGAAAATGGCTTGACGACGTGCGCGATGACAGCAGCCACCGGCCACTGAATTTTTCGGGTTCTGCAGTTACTGATCACAGCAGGCCAGCAGAATCCGATCCGAGGTGACGGAAGCGCCAGCCAGTTGCTACCACACTTGGCCTGCTGTGACCGTTCCGGGAATGTGATTATAATCGAATTTTGTTTATTAAAGACCTGTTAGGTGTAGAGACCCTAAATAGGAAGACTGGTCTAAGCTGGCTAAATCAATATGGCAATGTATGTTTTGAGCTTGGCAACACTGATAAGTTTTGCTGGGCGTAAAGGCAAATGCTCGTTTGGATACGTCAAACTCGTGTCTGTTTGGGTACTTCAAATTCACTTCGACCAGTCTCTCTATTTAGGATCTCTAGTTAGGTGGGATCGAAATACAAAATCTCTGTGTCAAAAAAGTCATTGATGTATTGGATTAAAAAACAGACCTCTGTCATTTTTTTTTTTTTTTGAACATTTAGAATGCTACAAACAACTCTTCTATGGTTCAGGTTGGTGAATATTCTGGCTGAAAAATGGATGTTAGATGAAAATTTGTCATTGGGTAAAGTATCTCAAAAAAAAACCCCGATACAAATAATAATCACAAAACACTCTATTATTTGATAGTGTGCACTTAAAATTAAACTGACTTTGACAACCAACGGGGTACAAACTGTGTCAAACATTTAGTGTAAAAACAAATCTATTAAGTATTTTGATAACATGCAAGGTCTACCAAGTTTGCCAACTGCAGTGAAAAGTTGAAATTTTAAGCACACAAATGGATGTTACATAGCAGTTTATGGCACTTGTTACAAAAAAAGATGTTTCAGCACGAGTCGTACATTTATCAAACGAGATTCACCGAGTTTGATGAATACAACGAGTGCAGAAAAAATCAAACTTTGCCAGAGATATATTACGTCCAGAGATTTTCGAGATTTCAAAACCAGAAAAGTAACGTCGTCAATTCATTTTCAAAATGTTGTAATAGCTTTTTACAAATCATACTAAAAAACTAAATTTGCTTATATCTTCACGTTTACATTTTAAAGTTGTGTCAATGTTATTTCAATATTGCACAAAAACAACATCAGGGGACATTATTTTCCCAAACAGCGCACTTCTTAACAATACACAATACACAATTCTAACTTCGTCTTCCCGCTCACAATAGGGTCGTCTCCCGCTGCTCATTCTGGAAAGGAAGCTATAAAATGATTGCTTCATTTCAGCGTGGCACGTGACCATTTCGGTTAAGTTAATATCAAAACAAATTACTCGGCGAGTTTTTCGCTTCTCATCGAAAAGACGAAACAGCATTAGGAAAAAACTTCCCCCAAAAGTCAGCCTCTGTGGATGTGGTGAAGAGTGTTTTTTTTTCGTTTTCAATGTTCCTTCAACGTAATGTCACAAATTTGAAGATTATTTTCATTGTCGGGGCGTTGCGGAGTGAATTGCCCACGTGTGTCGTCCTCGGCCGACGTCGCTCACCAACGTTGGCGGGCGTTGATTATTATTGACTTCATTTAGCACGACGCGCTTTTCCCATAGAGAGCCTATATGGAGAGGCGAAATGTCACTCTCAGGGTTCCAATCGAACTGTCAAATCGGGGTTCCAATCGAGCAACAAGATCATGCAAAAACAAGGTTGGAATCAATTTAAAATAATTTTGGCAAAAAACGAGACTTATAACAATTACAAGTATTGTAAAACTGTTGTTGATAATAATCTAGTAGTTTTTATTATGTTTGTGCTTGTTCGGTACAATAAAAGTGCCAACACCAAAGAAAAACTAAAAAATTTTCAACCTTAAATTTAAATGACTTTGGATGTTTGAAATTTCTGCCAGAACAATTCATTTCCCTATGTAGGTCCCTATTTTCCCACACCGAAGGAGCCGGTGAATGACGGTAGGGGATGGTCGGGGATGACGTAACTGGTCAGCATATGTTTCGAAATTATGAAAATATATCAGCTTGTAGTACACCATGATGACAGATGAAAAGGGCAACAAATCCAGCAAAAGTCCATTCCATAGCAACACGTCGTCAAGTTTTACTAAATGTTTGATGAACTGATCGATAATTGTGTGATAATGTGAAACTGATAACTCGTCAATTATGATCGAAATATCAGTCTTGCAGCAAAATAAAAAAATACAACGTAATTTAAGAATCACCCCCAGCTCACACCGGTGAAGAAATCATCCCCCGGGAGTGGCGAAGTCCCCGCACGCGCCAGACGGATTGGAATCGTTGATCACTCTCGGGTATTCAGGCAACTAGGCCAGCCCGGCAGTGAAGGCGGTCGCACTTTAAGCGACAATTAACTCCCACACACGTGGCAGCAGCCAGTACATAGTAGATTTGCATTGACTTGCGGAGTCGGCGGCAAAGGAAGGCAATTTGAAATGTGGAGTGGCGTGCAGAAGAGGACCATTTATGGCAGACGATGCTGACGGCGATGTCGCACGGCGGATGCCGATTCGAATAATGACTTTGCTTCAAATTGTTGATTAGTCATTTTGCAGTTGCAGTCGTGAAGAATTCGATGACAGCAGAAATGTTACAAAGTTGAAGATTTATGATGAGCAGCTGAGTGCTGTGGTGTCATCTATTAACTTAAATGTTAAAATAAAGTTTAAATCAGACAAAATGCAAATATTTTTCAAAGTTTATGGTCAATTCCCACAAATATTTGCAATGGACTTGAATATTTTTAAATCTGGCAACACTAGCATTAAAAAGTTGTATCAACTTGAGTAATATATGGGTAACTCTCTACCAACTTACACGAAATCGGAAAAAGTTGCCTAGTCCCCTCTTCCTATTCCTATTAGGTAACTTTTGTCCCTTGCAGTCCGAAATGGTCGTGAGATAGAAATTTGGTGTCAAAGGGACTTTTAAGTAAAATTGGACGCCCGATTTGACAGCATACTGATGATTCCGAAAAAAAGTATTTTTCATCAAAAAACTCTAAAAAAAAGTTTTGAAAACTATCCCATTATTCGTTACTTAACCGCATAAAATTTTGAAATTCTCTACAAAATCGATCTTTTTTTAGAATTTTAATTTTTGTATTTTTTAATCTGACTGCAACTTTTTTGGTGCCTTTGGTATGCCCAAAGAAGCCATTTTGCATCATGAGTTTGTCCAAATATTTTTTCATACAAATTTGGCAGTTGTACATACAAAAGCGATGTATGAAAATTCAAAAATCTGTATCTTAAAAAGGTTTTTTTTGATCGATTTGTTGTCTTCGGCAAAGGTGTAGGTATGGATACGGACTACACTTAAAAAAATTATACACGGTAAAAAAAATGTGGTGATATTTTTAAACTTTTTGTCACTAAAACTTGATTAGCAAAAAAAAACACTCTTTTTAATTTTTAATATTAAATATTACGTCCTTTTGAAATATTAGTCTTTTAAACCAAGATTTGAAAATATTTTTTTCAAAAAGATCAAAAAATTTCACGAATGTTTCATATTTTAACATTGGAAATCGGACCACCAGTTGCTGAGATATCGTCATTAGCAAATTGTGGGCTGTTTGGGTGAGACTTAGAAAACATCAATTTTCCTGTTTTTAAACACTTGCATGGCAATATCTCGGCAACTAAGGGTCGTAGCAACAAAGTTTAATAAAAGCAAAATATAGAGAATTTTCTCAGCTTTTCAAAAATATTTTTTGCAAAGGTGGGCAAACATGTGCACTGATTTTAAAAAAATGAAAAACTGCGACTATTTTTTTAAGTTATTAAAAATGGCATTAACTTGAAAACGAAGCACTTTATCAAAATTTTACTAAAGTACTTTTTGATTACAAAATTTGATTTTACATCGCAAAATGAAGTTAAAACATTTTTGCGACCAATTTTTCGATTTTTGGAAAAAATCAGTATTGATTAAAAATTTCATAACTCGGTCAAAGATTTTTTGCCCACTCTGGAAATTTCTGAAAAGTTGGCATTTGATGTCCTCTAAAACATATCAAAAATTGAAAAAAAAAATAATAAAAATATTGGTTTTTGCAAATCAAGTGACAAAAAGTCAAATGAAAAATCACCAAAAAATTTTTTTAGCGTGTATAATTTTTTTCAGTGTACTCCGTATCCATACCTACAACTTTACCGAAGACACCAAATCGATCAAAAAATTCCTTCAAAAGATACAGATTTTTGAATTTTTATACATCGCTTTTGTATGGACAGCTGCCAAATTTGTGCCAAATGATGCAAAATGGTTTCTTTGGGCATACCGAAGGCACCAAAAATGTTTCAGTCGGATTACAAAATACAAAAAAAAATCAAATGACCGAAATCTGAGAGAACTGCTCATCTACATTAACACCTAAACTCTCAATCTCGAGAAAAAGGGGGAATTTGTATTGAAACTCCCCCTTTTTCTCGAGCTTGGAAGTTTAGGTGTTAAACCAGAAGGGTTATCTTTGCATTTAGAACAACAAATTTCATTATTAAATGTTGTGTTTTTTCTAACCTTGCAGAGTTATTATCTAGAGTGCAACAATGTTCTACAAAGTTGTAGAACAGACAATTACTAAAATTTTGATGATTAAATATGAGGAGTTTGCTTGTAATCATTATCATTACAAGTTATAACGATTTTACGAAAAAAAAAGTTTTGAAAAAGTTTGTTGTGACAGACACGAACGACGAAACAAAGAGAAAAGCAAAAAGTAAATTTTTCAAAGCTTTTTTCGTTAAATCTTGCCTTGGCCCGTTTACATTGTTTTGCTTGACTTAAGAGATATTTATGTGCATTTTTGAATCCGGATCTCACTTATCAGTATGAAAGCTATGTCCTGATCCATCATCCGACCTATCATTGAAAAAGTAACGAAGTCTGCTTAAAGTTATGACCAGTTATGTACTTTTTATGAAGCCAGATCTTTTGGTTTTAGTTGGTTTCTTACCAAACATATCAGACCTGATATTTTGTGGAAGGCATCAGTCACTTAGGTGGATAAAATAAGCTTTTTTAAATTTATTTTGATTCAACTCTTGCCTGTCCTTCTTTAATCCCGGAATAAAAACTTTTTTGTAATAACTAAAAAAAGAAGTTCCTAATTAACAATATTCCTCCCGATTCGAAATAAAAACCTTTGCCCGTGTTGAACAAACCACAAACCATCGTGCGTAATAACTACATCGCGTGACAAGACTCATCGTCTGGGCCTTCTCTAAATGACCACCATTGACTTTGCTTCCTATAAAGTTACCACCAGCTGATGATGATGACGAACAAAACGTGCCGGCCACACCCTGTCCATCCCTGTCTATCTTTTCTAGTCTTAGGGACACAGGGAAGGATTCTATTCTCCTTGACATTGAAGCCGCCACCAAAAAATATGGGGAGCGTAAGTCACGCAAACTACACTATTCAATCACGTTTTCGTAACGTCGGCTTTAATGGATTTACTTCATATAGGAAGAAAATGCTGAAAATTGAATGTGGTGTATGATTGAAAATAATATTTTAAGTGCCTTCAATGCAACACTTCTAAACAATGCCTGGGGCCCATGACAATGCAAATATATGGAAACTGATCATGACAGACCCTCTCTCTCATCGTGCGAAGATCGCTTTCCTTGCGAGAACACATGTCATGAATATTTCAGTCAACGTTTCCAACGTCATGTTCGATCCCCTTCTCCACAATCCCCGGATGGTCTGGTCTGATGCTATCGCAACATTAAAATCTGACGCGTCACAAGAGTATCGTGTAACGACGACGAAATAACCCTCATTGCCTCATCCCTCACCGCACCGTGCCACATGTACGTATATTGATTCGGGAGGTTTTTCCGTCATCCACCCTCGCACCGTTATGGTAGGCCTCTGTGTTTGCTCCTTATTGTTTTACCCCGAGGCGGTATCAGTCAGGCTGGAGGGACTAGTGGATGGCAACACTGGCACTGCTGACTGACTGCGACTGACTCATGAACATCGGAAACAATTGCCTCCTGTCGAACGAGGCTGCATATATTTCGGGGGTGTAACGTACAATACTTGCCGGGGAAGACTCACTCGTTTGCTCTCTAAAAGCATTACGTTGTTCCAAATTTAAGTGTAAATTTTCAACAATAGATAAATTGTTGATGTGTCTCTTTTCACTTTTTTCCCTGGTGCATACACATTTTACCTTGGTATGTTCTTCAATATCAAGATTGTTGATTGTTGATAACAAGCCGTTGGCGGAGCAGACATTGCTAAATTGCTTTTCACTATTTTTGAGAGCAAAAAATTAATTGTGTCTGCAATTATGATTTTTCAAGGTAGAATTCAAGCACGCTACACAGGACCTAAGAAATCAGTCTCACGATGTGGATGGAGAAAATAATTGTGAACCGAGGTAATCAATCGAAAATATATAACACATATAAAACATGAGGTGATCAACTAAGTCTTAATACGAAAACACCATCAAAATTTTCTAATTGTCTGCTCTACAACTTTGTAGAACATTGTTACACTCCAGAAAATAGCCCGGAAAATACGAAATTTTAAAACGAATCATTTTGTTCTAAATGAAAAATGATCCTTCTGGGCCGATTCGAAAATGGGAGAGGTCGAACCGCCCCACCGTCACAAGATATCGAACAATGGAGCTCGGATTCGTGATCAGGCACAAAAATTACCCCTTAGTACAAGTTATCACGCAAATCGATGAGGGGTCGGGGCAACTTTTTCCGATTTCGTGAGAAGTGGTGGAGAATTACCCATAGAGCAGTGGTCCTCAACCCATTCCGATGAATTTTCTCTTTGGCTAATGTTCAAGAACTTGTAACAGTTGGCCTGTTGGGCAAAATAATTTATTTATTTGTTTCAATGTTTAATGTGGCTAATGGCCAACTGTTACAAACTTCATACCCCACCTTAATTTTAAACTATTTTGTATCAATGTTTTTCAAATACTGGATTTTTTTTATAAGATTTTTATCAGCAAACTCAACTTTTTTTTTAACCCAATTAATGCTTTGAACAAGGTAAAAAAAGGCTAAAACAACTTAAATAAATTGAAAACCTCACAAAAACAGATATTTGAAAAGTTGCTCTCCTAATTTCCATAGAATTGTTTATGCTTTTTTATAAAATACAAAAACTAACAAAAACTGACAAAAAATCAGAAGAAAAATATAGAAATGTTCATGACTGCAACAATCCAGAACTCGAGCATAATCTTCATTTTTATAATAATAATAAATGCTCATTTTTGGATACTAGAACAACACTTTTCAAGAACTGCTTATGTTTCAAACTACATATGTAAAAATCACCAAGAAAATTATTATTTAAAACAACCCTTTTTGAAAGGAATTATCATGTTTAAAAAAATATAAACACTTCTATCCTTCTGAATTCACTTTCTGCACAATTCGACGGAACTTTTATTTTCTTCGATGAACATGTTGTATTTTAGTTTTTGTCAGCCATTTTTTAGCCTAGATGAAATCCAAGTAAAAAGAAAATGCTTTTGTCACATATCAAAGAAAGTGAGATGTGTTCAGAATATTGAAAGCATTAAAGCTTCAATGAAAGTACCAGATAAGGATTGGATTTCTTTTGAAACTTTTTTTCTTTGAGTGATTTGAGTTCATTTCTGACGTCACGATTTTTTCCTCTATAGAGGAGAAAAGCAACTCGCGACAAAATTTTGAGGCTCTCTCACAGAAAACTGGGGACAATGTAGCTGTCAAACTAGGCCAAAATGTTAAAGTCACTCACAAAATGAACTTAGAGTGATTTGAGTTCATTTATGACGTCACGATTTTCTCCTCTATAAGAGGAGAAAAGCAACTCGCGACGAAATTTTGAGGCTAGGAATTTTGACAGGTATGATTTTCTTAAAGTATTTGCCACTCTTTTCTCTCCCACAGAAAATTGGGGACAGAGTAGCTGTCAATCGGTTAAAGTCACTCACAAAATAAACTTTGAGTGATTTGAGTTCATTTCTGACGTCACGATTTTTTCCTTTATAGAGGAGAAAAGCAACTCGCGACAAAATTTTGAGGCTAGGAATTTTGACAGGTATGATTTTCATAAAGTATTCGCCTCCTTTTCTCTCCCACAGAAAACCTGGGAACGAGGTAGCTGTCAAACTAAGCCAAAATGTTAAAGTCACTCACAAAATGAACTTTGAGTGATTTGAGTTCATTTCTGACGTCACGATTTTTTCCTCTATAGAGGAGAAAAGCAACTCGCTACAAAATTTTGAGGCTAGGAATTTTGACAGGTATGATTTTCATAAAGTATTCGCCTCCTTTTCTCTCCCACAGAAAACCTGGGAACGAGGTAGCTGTCAAACTAGGCCAAAATGTTAAAGTCACTCACAAAATGAACTTTGAGTGATTTGAGTTCATTTCTGACGTCACGATTTTCTCCTCTTATAGACAAGAAACCGTGACGTAGCAAATGAACTCAAAGAACTCAGTATTCATTTTTTGAGTGCCTTTTGAGTGGTTTGACAGGTGTCGTTTTCAGGACTTAGTATTTTTTTTAGTTTGAATATGCTTCCGGTTGAGCGAAACGTCATAATGCGAGTTTTTTTCGTATATGTGTCCGTGTCCTTGTCCGTGCTTCTGGCCGTTTTCGTGTCCCTGGCTTTGTAGGTGCCTGTTCCTGGTTATTCCCGTTGCCATGTCCTTGTCGTGCTCCTAACCCTGTTTGTGTCCATGCGAAACGGAACAAAATTTTAACTTTAAATGCAAAGTCCTGGAACTGACATCTGTCAAAAAAGTTCATTTGATTTGTTTACCTTTGAGGTTAAGTTCCGAGCTTTTCTCCTTTGAGCTATAGAGGAGAAAATCGTGACGTCAGAAATGAACTCAAATCACTCAAAGTTCATTTTGTGTGTGACTTTAACAGTTTGGCCAAGTTTGACAGCTACGACACTACGAACAACCAGGATACAAAAAGATTCATTTAACTAGGAAAATCTTTTATTTACACAGAAAAAAAAGTGTAATTTTACAGAACACTGAACTGGTGAATTGAACGTAAACATGCTCAATGTAAATTTGAAAATCGTTGTAAATCGTTGTAATGCATTTAAAGAGGGTAAATGTAAATTGGAATTGAATGTAACCTTTGAATCCCATGTAAATGAACTTGATTTTGTTGACATTGGCCAAATTTGAAAGTATGAAAAGCATGTAAATGCATATTTGATGTAAAATTTTTAAATGTAAACTCAAAAAGCGTTTAAAATTAAATTGCTACCTTATTTTGGAATGACAGCTCAAGCAGATGGCGAAAACAAATCAGTGCACTGTTATGATTGTTTTGTGCGCATGAAATTGAAGCTGTTTTTTGTATTTATTGCTTGATTTTATGAAAGACAAACTACATGTTGGATGCAATTATTTAAAAACAATGGATGCCGATTGGAGGCACATTGAAAAAAAAAGTTGCGGGCGGCAGCTGTTTGATGTAGTTTATAAAATGGTTCAACTTCGAAAAATCAGAGTAAGTATGCAATGCAATGTTATTGTACATGATAAAAAAGTACCTAATAAATATAAACTTCTTCACAAATCTAATGTATAGTCTTTTCTCGTAAAACTGCTTGTTGATTCCGCTGGTGAATGGTGGAGGAAAGGTCACAAAATTTGATACCAGGAGGCGGAAGTCTAAGGGAACATGTTTGTTTACGATGGAGAATCATTTGGGGACGTATTTGGCATGACTTGGTGGTGGAGATGTTAAATGTTATTGAGTGCGAAAGATGCCGGTGTAAACAACAAGATTATCAAAACAGGTAAACAAACCAACTTGTGATTTAGACCATGGAATAGATTTTAGGCAGGGCCTCCAGCGCGTCAACAGCGGAAATGGGTTTTCAGACGAGAAGAGGCCTGGAGCTGGGGGGACGACGGGTAGTTGTTATTCAGAATGAACTTGTATTTGCTCACCTTTCCAAAGATGTTCTTGCCCCAGCTGGAGGACGTTGTCGGTCAGGCCGGACGGCAGTTCGAAGACGAGCTTGGCAAAGAAAAACTCCATGCCAAACTTCTGGTGGATCTATCTTGGTACAGTCCGTTTTTGGTCTGGATGTTCCAGACAGCGAGGGTCACTCGTAGGTTAGGACAAAGTTTGATGCTTTGAACAACCTTCCGGGCTTGTAAGGGTCAACGAACGGACTCTACAACCTAGGAACTCGAACTCGCCAGCTTTTGTTACCGGAGTTGCGGAATCTAAGGTCTTCAGTGTTGGTCGTACTGGTTCTTGAAGGCAGGAAGTTGGAACTACTCAAGTATTTTTCAACACCGACTTGAACAACGCGTAAACTTCGTTCTGAATGTTTAGTTGCAGTTGATTTTGGCTCAAATAAAACTAAATTTATGCAGAGACTTCAAAGAACTTCACGGTAAGTACACAAATCTTTTAAAACTAAAGTTTAAAGTAAAAAATATTGTTTTACAGAAAAAACTGCTCTGGCAGGGAAAGAAAAAGATAAACAAACGGGATGACAGCAAAAACACCGAAATCAAAAAATGTTGCACGCTGCAGGAGAATTCGTAAAAAATCTGCACAAAAACGAATACACGTTATGGAGTGGTTAGTCATTAAACCAAACTAAACTCTTGATTTGTTCGGTATCCTTAAAGAAACGTGTACCCCAGTGATATGGTTGGTGTCTTGGATAATAAGGGTTGTCATGATGGTGGATGTTTTTTTGCAGCGTGCAACACTGTTTTTGTTTTTCTGTTTTAAGATAGTAGAAATGCCCAGACGGTTTAAAGTGCACAGGGAGTGATAACTTTTCAGGTAAGCGAGTGTAGTCTAAAAGGAAAATTTGTCCACTGGTGGACGGAATGTGTCCCTTCCGAGGCTACCATGAAAAATTGGTAAACCGTGACCGGCGACTTCAAAAGTTCAACAGTCAACTAGAGTTTCTGGAAATGTAAGAGATGTTTGTAATATTATTCTGATATTCTATTTCTTTTAAAATGAAAGGTTACACAGCACGCGATCTTTATCCGGTCGGTTGAGAGCGGAAGTGTGGCAAGAGACACGATTTCATCGCGTAAGATCAAGCTGGAGTTCTAGATCGACGTTATGTTGCTAGTGACCTCAAGGGTAAAATTAAACTGCATTGTTTAAAACATGATTTGCAGTTTTTTTGTGTCTTTTCAGCTCTGGTCTTTCCTCTCCTCAACCATAGATGTCGACGACACCGAGTCCTCAATCAAGCTGGAGCTTGTGGCGAAATTTCTCAGCTCGATCGAACCGCCGAAGATCATAAACCGTGGCCAGTACACAGGGACCGTCATTTCGGCTAGCCCGTTACGTCGAGCTTGACATCCTCAACGATGTGGTTAGTGGTAGCGGCACCATCGGCTGCTGTTCCCGCCTCTCTAGTTGAAGACAACTGGCGATTGTTGAACCTCCAGGTGATGCCCCCGCTGGCCAACGAAGGAGATCTACCCTCGGCGGTCGTCGGTCGGGAGTCGTGATAGGATCAATTTCCGTAACTTGTGGCCATAAGACGCTCAACATGGACGGTAAATATGCCTAACTGTAGAACTGTCCCACTTCTTTGTTTTACATTCTGTTTTATTTTTCAGAACAGAAGAGATTTCCAAAGCGAAATCCTTGTCGGACGTTCTACCACATCTGTGCCGTCTGCTGGAGGAGCTGTGGCTCGGTGGAAGCGGAGCCAGCCTAGAGTTAGCCAAGTTGGTCATCAGTTATCGGTCGACGGACAGTTCTAGTATTTGATGATCTTGAGCTAAGACGGCTGGAGGTGCTGGACAGTTCCAGTTTTTGATGACCTTGAGCTGAGGCTAATTTCGTAAGACTTGGCTTTTAACCTGATTTATCATTTGTGTGTGTGAGTTGCTGTTCAGGTTGAGTTTAAAGTATAAAATTTTTGATGTGAGATCTTTTCATTTTAGGGTTTATTTCACCGATGCCTGGCCATCTGAAACGGTCATCTGGAAAAGAAAATCTTCAACTCTCCGACATCCTTTGCGAGGCGAGTCACATGATCACAACATTAGTCAAGCTTAACT
Source organism: Culex quinquefasciatus (assembly GCF_015732765.1). Taxonomy (NCBI): domain Eukaryota; kingdom Metazoa; phylum Arthropoda; class Insecta; order Diptera; family Culicidae; genus Culex; species Culex quinquefasciatus. Next base: position 151,565,389 of record NC_051862.1, on the reverse strand, counting down.
TTAAATGAGTAAGTTTTAAGTTTACCTAGATAGAAATCAAAAACTGTTTGTAGGAAAAATCTTAAATATTTGGCAATTATTACGTCCTTTATCAATTTAATTTGCAGATTCTCACTATACAAAGAACTATTGTGCAAAAAAAATCTGTAGAGACTTGCTTTCTAACTTCCTTTTAAGCTTTTAAATACTTGTTCAATATCGATCTGGTGATTAACACCTAAACTCCCAAGCTCGAGAAAAAGGGGGAATTTCCATACAAATTCTCCCTTTTTCTCGAGCTTGGGAGTTTAGGTGTTAAAACGCCTTTTAGAAGCAGATATCGAACGTCAAAGTGCTAATATGCTAAAATAAGGTTTACGATGGAAATGCATGCTTTTATTTTAAACAAATAAGTCCATTTTACTCCGTTGAATTTGGAATTTGATGAAATTTCACTCTTTTTATTTGCCTTTTGCAGTGCGTAATAGTTAAGTAATGTTTTTATTCAAATCAAAGTATTTTATTTGATTTGAAAGGAAACAAAAGTTAACTGTTAAAAGCCATTGCAGGTCAAAAAAGCATTTGAAATTTACATCGGATTCTAAATTCAACGGAGCAAAAAAAATTTTGGGTTGGGTAAAATTACATCGATTTCATCGGAAATTTACAAGTTTCTGAGCGCCGTTTGTTCCGCACGATTACGACGGATGATACGTAAATTTACAATGAATTTGATGTAAATTAGCATCATTAATGACGTGCACTTTTGGTACATCATAAATGATGTAAATTTACCGGATTTTTTTTTTCTGTGTAGGATGAAAAATGGCCAAAACTAACTCAGTACACTTTTGAGTCCCACAAAGCTGTAATTGATTTTTTTTATAAGCAAAATACCACAATTTCATAAAAATCTCGATAAGGTACCGTACCACTGCTCTTAAATTATGTTTCATCAATTACGACTCAGATGAAATCTTACAGATAAAATCTTACAGAAGAAATGTACCGAATTCCTAAATTTTAGGAATATTGCCTCCTTTCCTTATTTAGTAATTGGGATTTTTTTTATTACTTAATAAGGAAAGGAGGCAAAATTGCTAGAATTTAGGATTTTGGTACTTTTTTTTATTTTAGTCATTTTTATTGCTGCCTCTTCCAGTAGATTTTTTTCCAAGAGTAGAAGAGAATTATGCTGAAACAGCAAAAAAAAACGCTAAATTTCCTGCTGTCAGATTTGTTGGCAGTAATTAAAAGAACTAAGTTGTAGTAAAAATTGTTGCTTAATAAGCGCAATTTTTGGCAATAACCAGTGATTTCAAATCACTCTGTTGGTTGTCGATGGTTCCCCTTTCCGTGTACATTTCTTTCAAAATATTGACACCGTGTTGATAATATTGAATAAATAAGAAAACTCGCGGATCACTCGATACCCAGGAAATGGAAAACCTTGAGAATCGTTTAACTCTATGTCTAATTAATGCATGGAGTCCATTATTTTTTCAAGTTCAATAAAGAAATAAGAAATTAGATCATTGAATAATTAGAAATTTTAAAGCAGGTTCCCACAAAACAATTATTACCATAGAACTAAAAGCAAAGATTATTTAAGCCGGACTTAAAAATGCTCCTTTGTTTTTAAAACTGGTATTTTTAAAAAAAATACAACTTTGGTTTTGCCAAGGTGTTAAAAAAAACTATAATCATTCGATATTAAAGAACATCCACCACCGGAAACCAGATAACCTTTCTCACCTCCCATCCGTCTGGATGACCATCGACAGACGGTCGTCGAGGGGTGTGCCACGGTTCCCCAAACCAAAACTAATGACGGCGATCGTGACTCATGATAATCAGTTCATCACGTCACGTAATATGGTAATGAAAACGGAACCAAAGGAAGGAAAGCCGGTGAATCGTGGAAATTTGGGGTTTTTCCTTGTTTCGTAGGGGTGCGATACCAATTTTTGGTTTTTTAGATAAACATTTGTTCTGTTATACAAGTCAACGAATCTTTCATGATTTCCTTTTCTTTTAGTGTAATGAAGTCAAAAATTGGAATCCCTTTCCGTAATAGTTCTACGGCATAGTTCCCCTCCCTTCTTGCTACCGCCGCCAACCGGAATCATATTTAATAACTGTTTTGGCTGTGGCGGAAAGTGACCGGTCGTAAACATAAAATAGATAAACCGGAAAGTTGTGTTGTTGTTTTTTTTTCGCTGGAAGGCAGATGCAACTTGTATTCGACGGTGTCCCTGCGTGTCCCGTACAGCAAACAAGTGAAGTGGACACGGTCACCCGGTTCTCTGGGCGATGTCCTGCCTTCACAGGGAAGAAGGGAAGGCGAGTCAGTCGAAAAGTCGTAAACATAAATCAGCTTTCAATAATGTTGGCACGGCCACGGGATGGGTAGGACAGCCACGTACCACGCACCACACATTCTGTTGGCGGTCAAAACAAGGGGAAACCCTTGTTCGAAGTTTTTGGCTGACCATCAGATGTTCGGTTCAGCTGAGCTGTAGGTTTGCAGTTGCTCAAACAAACTGCAACTGTGGACGAGAACCGAAGGAAAGGTGTAACCGTAATGACACAGAACGGATAGAAGCAGAGCAGAGCAGTGGACGCTAAATGAGTGCGCAGATGACCATCACCCTCCAGAATGATTCCTAATGAGGTGGAATTGGTGAGGATTGAGCGGCTGCGTAGGAGTGTGGCGCACGCGAGTTTGTTGTTTGTTAGCCACGTGGTCACGGTGGTGAATAAACTGACCTGCATTCTGATTCTTTGGATGCAGAATTTGGAGAACATGGCATCTACAAGCAAACCCATATCTATTTTCATCTATGATTGTCAGCACGTATCATCTGAACCGAATCCCAAAATTGTGCAGCTATTTTAGATGAGTCATTCGCTGCCAGCTCACACGAAATCCGAAAACACTGCCTCGGTGCCTATTCGATTTCGGGTTATTTTGGTCCCGAATCCAAGCTCCATTTTTTGTTGTCTCGTGACGGAGGGACGATACAACATACGACTCCACTATTTTTTAAGACACATATTTCAATGATTTTTAGGTTGGAACAGTGAAGAGATAGAAGCTTTGTGTCAAAGGGACTTTAGTGAAAACTGTCCACCAAATTCAATGGCTAATTAAAACTTCTAAAAGACGTATTTTTCATCAAAAATAGTATTATATTCGTTTCCAATTCCCGTTAATCAACCTAAAAAAATCGAGGGACATGTTATTGTATGGGACAAAGTTGTAGAGCAGAGAAAAACAAAAAAATATGAAAAATGGCTTTAAAATAAATTCACGATCCCCAATGTCAATGAATTTTTAAAGTGACGACTTCAACCATTGATGACCAAAGTTTTTGTAAAACTTTTTCAAATTTTAGGTTGCATTTTTGAAACTTCAAACTATTTTTCCTTGAAAGAACTTATCATCTTTCTTTTGCGTCTAAAATCGGATAAAATGGAGTAAAGTTATAATTTGTTGAATACGTGGTTTTTGTGAAAATCAACGAAAATGGTTATTTTTTAGACTTCACTAACACGGCATTGGTCACCCCAAATTTCCAAACAAAACAAATACGGGTCTAATTATTACCCCTGCTCTAGTTTTAGAACATTTTTGTTTTATATTTATAATGGAACTGCTGAATTAAAATATGTTGATTACTTTTTGAGAATATACAGTTAAAACTCGATTATCCGAAAGCCTTGGCATAATTTTACTTCGGATTTTTATCGTCGAATAATAGAATCAAAAAAAATTGTTGTCTTATTTTTGATTGTCGAGCTTAAGTATGATCATTGAACTGCTCTAAAGTGATTTAGAATTTTTCAATACAAGATGGCGGCCAAAATGGCAGTGATAAAATATTTGAAAAAATGCATTTTTTTTTAGTTTAATTAGCAATCAACCTCTCAAATTTAACTTAAATTGGGTCGCAGAACTCGAATCTGATGTTGAAAAAAGAAAATTCGGATAATCGAGTCTGGACTGTAAAAGTATCTTTATCAGATTGTACATTGTTTTCTGCAAGTTTGCATAACTTTTAATTATCAAACTTCAATTCAACTGGTTTACTTTTCGATTAAAAAAAAACAATCTGTCATAGATCGGAAACAGAAACGGTAACTGGGCCTTGGGTTAGAAATGTAAACATTAGAAAATATCTAAATTGGAAATATCTCATTCCATTTAATAACACATTTGGAACGTAATTCTAGCCATTGTCTAGTTTCGTTGCGTTTACTACAATATAGCCGATAAATTACATTTTAAGCACATGTTCTGAAGCCAGTTTGCCCTCTAATGTCTTTTATCTTGTTTGGTTTATGTTTGATTTTGATAGTATTTGGCTTATTCTACCACCTCCTTGTGCACATTTAGATTTTATTTTTTTACAGTAACTTTTTAAATTTGTTTATTGTTTTTGCATGTTTTGCTACAGAGTGTTAACATTTGAACAGAATGCTCATAGGCATAGTCTGGGACATTACAAAAAATATTGCATACTCATTTTGAAATTAAATGCAGGAAATGTTGGTTAAAAACACACATATAAAGATCCCAGAAAATGATTATTTTTTTTAAATAATATTTTAGTTGTTTACATCCGTAAGAAAAAGTGTTCCGAATTTGTGGATTTCTAGGGTCAAAGTTTTTCTTAAAAAACTTGATATAAAAGTTAAAATTTGCAGTTGTTCGATACAGCATTCGAAAGATCGTAAGAAAAGCATTCAAATGAAGGCAAAAGCGAATTCTTAAGTTCAACTATCGATTTTCTATGATTTTTTGAACATTGGCCGATCTATAAATTGACGGATGACTGTACAAGAAGTCAAAATTCCAACCTCATTTTTTTCAAATTTTAAGTCATCAAATTTGGAGATGCTGGACAGGGAATTGAAACGTTTTCAATTAATAAATGTAACTCACTTCCACCTTCTTAAGAATAGTTTAATATTAAGCCTGGTTACAAAGAAGATCTGTCGTCTTTCTTTTTCAGCTTTTATTAAATTATTTAAACAATTTTTAATGATACATATACCATAGGAGGAGAGGAAGGGTATAAACAAGTGTGTGACATTACATCTTAAAAGTATAGGAAAATCGTGACAACCTTCAACTCTTCTTTGTCGTATGTTCTTATGGCTGACGCCCATCTTGTTGTATCGTAAATTTGGGAACACTCGAGTTGATTCGACGTCGTCGTGCTATCTTGTCGCACCCGCCATTTCAACATTCCAAGAAAAATGCGTTTTAATGTTTGACCTTGAATAAACAAAAGCGCAAGCACGCAATGTAAACAACAACAAACACGTTTGTTTGGCATTGTCCCGAAGTTTGGTTGAAGTTGGTTGCTGGAGTCCCGAGTTATAATTACAAATGTTTACGGTAGTTTAACTTGTAAGTGCGTCAAACGCGTTCGGGCCCGAAATCCCTTTGTCCAGTTGTCGCATTTATATTGATTTTCAGGGAGTGACAAGATATCACGACAAGATTAAAACTTCTTTTATATGAAAAGTGACAAAAATGCACGGAGTTTTTTCGGTTTTTATTGAATACCTCAGGATTGAAATGGAATTTTGGGGATCTGTAAAGGTCACAAGGTGAGGCATTGTAATCTGCACAAAATGGCATTCTTAGCTCAATTTGGCCCAAAATGCACGTACGACAAGTTACCACGACGGCGACAAATTATACTATGTCAGGTGTTTTTGTTTAAAGTCTCTTTCAAAGTAGGAAAAATAAAAAAATTCTTTTCAACTCAAACTGGTTTGGAAAGAATGTGATTGAATTTTAACAAAAAAAACTAGTTTTCGTATTATGATCTACGACATCACTAGAAGGCTGTTAGCACTCTCGTTGATTGAAGTGCATTTTCCACCGTCATTTCCTGTAATTCAAATTTATTCATAATCAAGCATATGCGCCGTCACTTTCTGCCAGATTTTCTGCAAGAGCCCTCGGGTGAAATAAAAAGCGCAACATAAACCCCTAATAACTCTTATCGAAACCCCTCTAATCTGACTACCGAAAAGGCTGCCACCAGGGTTTTACAAAAGCAGCCAGGCGGCTTTAGTTGAGGGGAGTGCAACTAAAATAATGTGACTAGTGTGTGGTGTATCATCATCAGCATGAAAAGCAGCAGCAGAAGCCTCGCAAATGTAAACATTATATGACCGCATCATTGGATGCAATAACTTATGAATAAATTTGCCCGTAATAACAATAATCAACAAAGTATCATCGTCATCGTGCGGGGCAAATAAGTAGCAAGCAGTGCAGCATCGTTATCGTTGACCCGGGACGAACCGGCAAGGCTCGAACCTTGAAGAGACATTAATGCCTAGCGAGAAGAAACCGGCTTCTGTGTTGATCAGCGGACAGGAATATCAGCAGTGGAGTGGAAAATGAGGAGATTTTCAGCTCGGATAGTGAAAAAAAGAAAAAAAGTTGAATAAATTTTCGTGCGAGAAGAAAAATATTTTCCTTCAAACAAAGGGAAATTTTCATTCGTTTGTAGGATGAACGTACAGTATGTAAAAAAAGTATTTACACCCCTTGGGCACTAAGCACATTTTGTGATGAAACATGTAAAAAATTTAAAGTTTGACAGGAACCTAGTACTACGTTTTGTTCAGAAACTCATGCCAAACAATTTGTTACAAAAAGCTCATGAAAAGATGATTTCTATAAAAAGTTACACGGCGTGTTTTCTAGAAGAACCTTATCAGGAAAAAATAGTCATCGCCACTTTCAAATGTGTCTTATAGGAAATTTTCTCAGCTTTCCAATGCTTCTTAAAGCGAAATGTTTCATCGGGAAATTTCTGAGATATCTCTATTTTAAGCTTTTTGTTTTAAAATCCTTAATCATTTATTGGAAACTTTTAAATAACAGTCCAGGAAACTTGTCAAATGATGTGTTTCATTTGTCATTTACTCAACAAAATGCGCAAAATTAGACAAGAAACAACTTTGTAGAAGGTTGCAAACCGCTAAACATTTTGAAAATTATGTTTTGTCTAAGTTTTTGAACATATGGGTTTTATTCAGAAATTAAAATCATAAAACAGTGTAAAAATGTATTTTTCACAAGAATTATTGATAATTACAAATTTTTTTGGTACAAATATCACGTGTCTACTCTGATTTAGCTTGTTCAACCGAAACTTTGGCAGGTTTGTGATTGTTAATGGTATTATTGAATTTTAATGAATGTATTTGATATTTTCTTAAGCAAACATTAACCAAGAACACAAATACAAATATGATTTAAAATCGAAAATGTACTACATATTACTGTAGCAAGCTTCAAAAGTCATATTTTCATGAGTATAAAATAAAGATAAAATTTTATAAAATGTTTTCTGTAGAAAATGCACTTAAAAGTAGCAATAAAACTCGAGTCTTCCAATTCAGAATTCTGAAAACACCGTCACAAACATTTATTTTTGTTTGAACAAAAATTAAATAGTATTTTAACAAAATCAAACAGAAACTTTCTTTCCAAACTATTTGAACAAAAATCAAGACATATATATTTTTTTAAAGATGAGATTGAAGATGAGAGTCTTATAAACATTTAAAATATTGCTAATTCCTTGATCATTTAATACAAAAAAAACTGAAACAATTATTTCATACTAATGAAAAGTATTTCTCCTAAAGCTAAAAAAAAAAAAAAAGCTAGCAACAGTAATTTGCAGTATAATTTCGAGTATAAAACATGTTTTGTATCCATTCAACTAGTTAGTGTTTGATTAAGGAAATATGATATTTATTCATACAAACCTTGTAATACCCTATCAATCTCAAACCTGTAGAAATTTCGGTTGTATCAGCTAATTCCAAGCTGAATCAGAACAGACCGGGGTTATTTGTACACAACAATTATGTAATAATCTATTTGTTCTTGTAAAAATAATATTTCAATACGGTTTTATTATTTTATTATTTGAATAAATCCCACATATTCAAAAAATCGGTTAAAACTTAATTTTCAAAATGTTTAGCGGTTTGCAACCTTCTACAAAGTTGTTTCTTGTCTTATTTTGCACATTTTGGTCAGTAAAATACACATGAAACACATCATTTGACAAGTTTCCTGGACTGTTATTTAAAAGTTTCCAATAAATGATCAAGGATTTTAAAAGAAAAAACTTAAAAAAGAGATATCTCAGAAATTTCCCGATGAAACATTTTGCTCTTAGAAGCATTGGAAAGCTGAGAAAATTTCCTATAAGACACTTTTGAAAGTAGTGATGACTATTTTGCCTGGGTATTTAAAAACGTGGGTTTTATAGAAAACCTGGATGTATGGGTATCAAAAGATCGGAAATTTTATGCCCTTTCTGATGCCATATAGGTTGACTTGTGAATTGTGGACCGGTTCAGATGCCGGCGGATTTTCCGACGACGTAATTCCGGGTTGGTACGAAATTCCAACGAAAAATCTATTCTATCGATACAAATACCCCCAAAACGGTGTTATACCCACTCTAAAATGTTTATTTAGCAATTCTATGGTAATATATTGACATTTAGTTGAATTAAAAGTTTGCAAAATTAAGTTTAGATAAATTTTATATAGAATTTCCAGAGTTATATAAACTTTTATACTAAGTAGTTAGTAAACTTTATATTCAATCCAAATTATTTTTTTAATCAGTCAAGGATGCCTATTTGGAGTTGGGAGACTGGATTTATGGTGATTTGTCAACAAATAACATTATTTATGTAAATTTTTCGAAAGGTGTAATACGTAGTAAAAGGTTCCTGTCAAACTTTAAATTTTTACATGTTTCATCACAAAATATGCATAGTGCCCAAGGGGTGTAAATACTTTTTTGACATAGGACTATGTCTCTACTTACTATATTGGGGGGCCAGTTCAGAAATTCGATCCAAAGCGTCACTTTTAAGCGTTAAAAAAGGGGACATTTTGAACGCTTATATCTTTTTCCTGTGAATCAATCCAGATGGTTGGACCACCAATCGAAAGAGGAAGACTTCAGCTATTGTTTAACTACATAGATAGTTTGACTAAACATAGTTAAAGCACTTAAAACATGCAATCAAAATGAGTAATTTTTCAGTACAAATCGGACAGATGACCAATCAGAGCGAGCGTATGCATTCGAGACCGCGCCCCTTTTGTGCCGTTCTCCGGCTGTGCCGCTATTTAACCAGAAAATTTCGCAAAATCAAGTCACATTGGAACGAGCACTCGAACTGTGCACGTCGGGCCGGCGCGGAGCAGTAGCAGCAGCGGCCAATAGAAGAAGAGGACCAGCAACCAGAAGGAAGAACCACCGGCAGCAGAAGGAGGAAATTCGAGCGAAGCGGACGGCGTGGAAGTCACTATGATGCGGCGGTTCTCATGAAAAATGGCCAATTCGACTGTGGTGAAAAAAAACCTGGAGTGGCCGGTGCCCTCAAAGAAGGTTCCCTCGGGGCCTGGGGGGACATTTACAGAAACATACGAGTTGTGGCAATATGGGTATCAAAATTCATGGTTTTTGATACTGACCATAATAATGGCCATTTTGACAGTAGTGGCCAAAACCTGGAGTGGCCGGTGCCCTCAAAGAAGGTTCCCTCGGGGCCTGGGGGGACATTTACAGAAACATACGAGTTGTGGCAATATGGGTATCAAAATTCATGGTTTTTGATACTGACCATAATAATGGCCATTTTGACAGTAGTGACCACAACCTGGAGTGGCCGGTGCCCTCAAAGAAGGTTCCCCCGGGGCCTGGGGGGACATTTACAGAAACATACGAGTTGTGGCAATATGGGTATCAAAATTCATGGTTTTTGATACTGACCATAATAATGGCCATTTTGACAGTAGTGGCCAAAACCTGGAGTGGCCGGTGCCCTCAAAGAAGGTTCCCTCGGGGCCTGGGGGGACATTTACAGAAACATACGAGTTGTGGCAATATGGGTATCAAAATTCATGGTTTTTTATACTGAACATAATAATGGCCATTTCGACAGTAGTGGCCAAAACCTGGAGTGGCCGGTGCCCTCAAAGAAGGTTCCCCCGGGGCCTGGGGGGACATTTACAGAAACATACGAGTTGTGGCAATATGGGTATCAAAATTCATGGTTTTTGATACTGACCATAATAATGGCCATTTTGACAGTAGTGGCCAAAACCTGGAGTGGCCGGTGCCCTCAAAGAAGGTTCCCTCGGGGCCTGGGGGGACATTTACAGAAACATACGAGTTGTGGCAATATGGGTATCAAAATTCATGGTTTTTGATACTGACCATAATAATGGCCATTTTGACAGTAGTGACCACAACCTGGAGTGGCCGGTGCCCTCAAAGAAGGTTCCCTCGGGGCCTGGGGGGACATTTACAGAAACATACGAGTTGTGGCAATACGGGTATCAAAATTCATGGTTTTTGATACTGTACATAAAAATTGACATTCCGACAGTAGTGGCCACAACCTTGAGTGGCCGGTGATCTCAAAGCAGGTTTCCCCGGGGCCCGGAGGGTCTTTAACAGAACCATACGAGTTGTGGCAATATGGATATCAAAATTCATGGTTTTTGATACTGAACATGAAAATTGACATTTCGACCGTAGTGGCCACAACCTGGAGTTGCCGGTGCCCTCATGGAAGGTTCACCTTGGGAGAACATTTATGACAATTTTGCCGACAAATCTATGAAACAAAATAAAATAATGTTATTTCAGATTTCACTAGCAATCCAAAAACACATTCAAATTGTTTGGTCCTATGTCTTTCGGTTATGTCTCTGACATACCATCTTGAACTTTTTTACATACTGTATAGCAAGACAGCGCAGCGAAGAAGGTTCCTCGAGTTTCGAGGTTGAAAGCCTCACTATTTTCCTCCTTGTGGATACGACAGGGGTGGATTATCGTTGAGGGCGCGAAATCATTGTACAAGTCACGCTGCTTTCGGGACTGAATTACGTGAATGATTATTGTAGGGTGGTATTCATTGGATTGAACATCAATGAAAGCGATTTTTTTTTTAAATTAAAGTAAAAATGAAAATTGTAATAGAAAGAAAGTTCTAGATAATCATGTCAGAGATATAACCGAAAGAAATAGGACCTAGCATCAAAGCTTTTTCATAGTTAACAACAAAGTACACAAAATAACACAAACACAACATTTTGCAAATTATTTTTCAGATGTTTATGATTTAAGTTATGCTAAGTGAATACCAAGAATTCTAAATTAAAAACAATTTAAACCTTAAAAACAATTTAAACCTCTTTGATTGTATCCAGTACCAAGTGTTACTTCATACCGTCCTTATCAATTACCACCTCTTCTAAGTCGCTGCTGGAAATCCCTCCACCCACCCAAAGTCAACCCCTAGACCCTGGAACGAGATGAGACGAATCGCCCTCTCTTCCACCCCAAAATGCACTCCTGAAAATGTGGTTGTTGTTTTTCTCAATCCACAAAGTTGAAATGTATCCTACAGTACCCACTCTTTCAGGGAACCCTCCACGTCACTTTAATAGTTTTACAAGGCCATATGGCTCTCTTGGGCATTAAATTGATTTTTATATAATTTTCCCGAAATCACCGGAGAGAGAGAAGGCTTTGGGCTCTGGGATGTCCCACAGGACATGGTGTTACTGCACAGGATTCTCAACCCCCCGAGCAAAATTCATTGCATTTCTCACTGAGTGAACCGTAACCAAAAAAACAACATAGAAATACCTTTCCGGGTGAAGGGAGAGAAGAGTTCGGAGATCCTCCGGAGAATTCCGGGCACAGTAGATTAAAATCGCACCACCGCAGCGCAAACTGCGTGTCTGGTCAGAAGTACCGTTTATGGTACGATAGCTTTGAGCAATTTGGCGAATTCTACACACCAAAAAATGAGTTCGTCTTATTTCACCCCATTTAACGGTACAGTGCGATGTTATCCTTAGCAGAGGGTGTTTTTAATCAGGATTGATTGATTTTTATTCGTCGTCGCCGACGTCGCGCGATGCGTTGTTTTTCGCCGTCCACGTTACGCTGGGTTGAACACCGGGACTTGGTGTAAATTCTTCCACGCGAGGGGAAAGTCATTAGTTTGTGGAGGGATACGGTGATTACGAGCGTTACTGATGATCACGGTGTGCTCACAGCTGATGATGATGACGATGTTGGAGAGGAGTTTTATTGCCACCATCAGGACACTGCCAGAGAGCAGTTGCACCCCTTGTGTTGAGTTGAGTTTGGTTGGTTTGAGGCTGGATTTACACTTTTGGGTAATAACCGAAACGAACGAGGACCCGACAGTCCTGCAGCAGGGTTTCAAACGAGAGCGACTAGACCGGGGTTGATACAGTTGAGACACACAGTTGGTCTCGCGAGAGTAGGGGTTACAACGACGTTATTAGTTGATTACATTACATATTATCGTGATTATCACTATCGAACAGTTGTTGCTGGTGACTTTTTGGGGTTAGTTCAAACGTGGTGCGAGCTGTTTTTTTTTTTTTTCATCTACTGAATGTACCTAGTGACAGATAAATGTCGAGCATCAACAGTATCCTGAAAATTTTAACCATCAACAGAAGCATCTTTTCAAAAGGATCTTGCTTGAAAACGTCAAAGGTTACCTCCTACTGAAAAGTTTCCTCAGATTTGCTAACGAAACTTTCCAATGAAAAAAGATATTCAGTCCTGACTCGATTTTCCAAAGGTCTTGGAAAAATTCTCTTCGGTTTTTCGAATCACGAAAACATGTTTTTTTCATTGTCTTATTGTCCAAGACTACTCTAAAGTGATTTAGAATTTTTAGATCCAAAACGGTGTTACCTACGCTGTATTAGAGTGGTCCGAAAAATGGTAAGTTTCGTCGGTTTTCGCAATAACCACATTTTTCAAAAAATTATCAGGGTAATTCTCTACCAATTCACACGAAATCGGGAAAAGTTGCCCTGACCCCTCTTCGATTTGCGTGAAACTTTGTCCTATGGGGTAACTTTTGTCCCTGATCACGAATCCGAGGTCCGTTTTTTGATATTTCGTGACGGAGGGGCGGTACGACCCCTTCAATTTTTTAACATGCGAAAAAAGAGGTATTTTTCAATAATTTTCAGCCTGAAACGGTAATGAGATAGAAATTTGGTGTCAAAGGGACTTTTATGTAAAATTAGACGCTCAATTTGATGGCGTACTCAGAATTCCGAAAAAACGTATTTTTCATAAAAAAAAACACTAAAAACGTTTTAGAAATTCTCCCATTTTCCGTTACTCGACTGTAAAAAATTTAGGAACATGTCATTTTATGGGAAATTTAATGTGCTTTTCGAATCTACATTGACCCAGAAGGGTCATTTTTTCATTTAGAACAAAATTTTTCATTTTAAAATTTCGTGTTTTTTCTAACTTTACAGGATTATTTTTTAGAGTGTAACAAAGTTCTACAAAGTTGTAGAGCAGACAATCACATAAATTTTGATACATAGACATAAGGGGTTTGCTTATAAACATCACGAGTTATCGCGATTTTACAAAAAAAAGTTTCATATTTTCAAAAATTTAAAATCAAGACTAACATTTCAAACGAGCCAAACATTCAATATTGCGCTCATTTGAAATGTTAGTCTTGATTTTAAATTTTTGAAAATATTTTTTTCGAAAAGATCGGAAAATTTCACGAGTGTTTCATACTTTAACATTGTTAATCGGACCTATAGTTGCTGAGATATCGTCATTAGAAAATGGTGGGTTGTTTGGGTGAGACTTAGAAAACATCAATTTTCCTGTTTTTTAACCTTTGCATGGAAATATCTCGCAACTATGGGTCGTATCAACAAAGTCCGAAAAAGCAAAATATAGAGAATTTTCTCAGCTTTTTTAAAATATTTTTTTCAAAGGTGGGCAAACACGGGCACCAATTTGAAAAAATGAAAAACTGCGACTATTTTCAAAAAAGTTGCCAAAAATGGCTACAACTTAAAAACGGTGCACTTTATCAAAAATTCACCAAAGTACTTTTTGATTGCAAATTCAATTTTACATCGAAAAATGAAGTTGAAAAATTTTTGCGACCAATATTTCAATTTTTTTTTAAAAATCTGTATTGATTCAAAAAATCATAACTCGGTCAAAGATTTTTTGCCCATTCTGGAAATTTATGAAAAGTTGGCATTTTATGTCCTCTAAAACATATCAAAAAATAAAAAAAAATTAAAAAAGTGTTTTTTTGCAAATCAAGTTATAGTGACAAAAAGTGAAATATAAAATCACCAAAAATTTTTTTACCATGTATCATTTTTTTTTTTTTCAGTGTAGTCCATATCCATACCTACAACTTTGCCGAAGACACCAAATCGATCAGAAAATTCCATCCAAAGATACAGAATTTTGAATTTCCTCATATCATTTTTGCATGGACAGCTGCCAAATTTGTATGGAAAATTATATGGACAAACTAATGATGCAAAATGGCTTCTTTGGGCATACCGAAGGCACCAAAAAAGTTTCAGCCTTATTAAAAAATACAAAAAAATCGAATGACCGAAATCTCAGAGAATTGCTCACATGTAAACTCAGTTGATGTAAAGTTCAGACTCGACGTAAAAGGTTAAATCACATGTAAAATTATGATTTTACGTATAATTTGCTGCAAATTTACATCAAGTTGCATTTACATTTAAATATTTAATGACATGCAAAAGTCATAAATAATGCAACATTCGGAAATATTTTTTGTGTGTGTAGCGGGTGCAATGTAAACATATTCATGGCCTACTAAGACATCACGATTCCGATGTCATTGTAATTTGGTCTTTTGTTAGATCCACTTCGTGTGCTTTATGTATGTATGTATGTATGTATGATCCCCATACCCGCAGGCAACTTGGTCCTGGAACACATGTGAGCGCTAGGTGAACAATTCGATCATCTTTTACTCCGTAATCTGTACACCCACGTGCATAAGTTTTTTTGCACGAATTTTAATGCTACAAATTCCGGCGCATAGATCAAAATAGTTTCCTCTCTTCCTCCCCAAGCGCCGGAAATTTGTAGCGGGTGTAGGGACACTTTGCATAGACGCCCTTGTCCCCATCACGTCACTGAGGGTATGGAGCGACGAGAAATTAATAAGCATGTCCCTCAGTCGAACCTTCATTAGAGAAGCAGGCAATCCACAACTCACAGCGAACGACCAAGGGAACACCCTACCGCGTATATAGTGGTTGGCGTGGTTGTCTTCAATGAATTGTCAATATGTGTGTGTAAATGAACGTGTTTTCTGTATTAAAAAGGAAAGGTCTCACTACAACAGAGTCTTCGTAACCAGATGAGCTTCGTAATTTGTATCTTGACGGATTCATTCTTGAGTTCGGCCTCTCCGTCGTCGGTTTCTAGGTAATTTCCACCGTTTCTTCGAGATGATCTTCAGCTCAAGAGGTTTCGCACATTGGCCAGCTCCCGCAAGACCTCTTTAGGTCAGAATTTGATGGCTATCAGCTGCCAGCTCCTCCAACACGGTTGGATTTTTCACTTCCACTTCCGACGCAGACGAAACAATTTCTTTCATTTTCACCGGGTACGCAGATAGTTTCGGCAAGACTTTCGTGTATTCACAAACTGTTCAAAATATATTTAAAGAAAACTTTACATTTGCTTCAAACTTTGAAAAAAAATTCAAACTCCATTGAAATGACAGGAGCAAAAAATTTTCCTCCACACTACTTTGACCAAATCGGCTCAAAATTTTGGTGAAGACTTCGTGTGCTTTATTTTGCAAAATCAAACTATTTTGAAGTATAATATCTGTTCCTTGTCAATGGTTTACTTCAGTTCGAGGTTTTCATTGATTTCTGTGCAACATTTGATTTCTGTTAAGTATCGATAGATGAACGCTCTCTTCAAGTTCGACCCAAATCGGTGAATGTCGAGGTCAAACTGCACACACTTGACATGTCCAACAAATATTTAAACGTTAAAAATGCCTCCAATAAGTAAAATTTCTTAGAATACCTTATTTGTGATTCTACTGCTTATTCAATGACCACCAAATCAAACATAATAAAATCGATCTATTGACACATCAATTAGACACATTAGCCAACGTCATACCACTTCAGCGGAGGTAATTTATGAATGAATTCGTAAAAAAACACACACTCACAGCCTCCCACAGGAAAATCATCCTAAAAAACCAGGAAGTTTACCCATTCCCATGTACCTGCCCGGCAAACCCGTAGTTTTATGTTTATGCTAAAACAAAGTTATTATCGCCACTTTCGAGAGACTTTTAGCTTTAAAGCCGTCGTCCCCGGAAGTCACCACATCAGGGCCAGGCGCCATCCAATCCCAGCAGGATATTGAACCCGTACCGCAAAAATCCGAAAAACGGTCCGTTTTTTTCTTCTTCTACGACTATTTGCCTATCACCTTTGCGCGTTTTATTATCTTTTTCCTTCTTTGGCGAGTTACGAGTTACGTCCTGTGTGAGTCCTTCGTCGCCGTCGAGGATTACATGGACCGACCTTCGTAGTTTCCTGTACCGCACCGGTTGTGTATTGAGTTGCTCCAATTCTAGGTCAAGTACCAATTTGGTGAATGAATATTGTCTCTACTCTTCGGGGCTGTGTCCTGTCTCCGTTTCGTCATGCTTTTATCGCTGCGTCCTCTTCAAGTGGAAGCCTCCAACCGGGTTGTCCTGGATGTTTTCCTGAGGACACTTCGTTTCGGGTTAGTAAAGCAAACGAAGAAGAAAAAGAAGGTCTTGAAGGCAGCTGAAGAAGGACACAGATTACCGGCTGCCGGGCCCAAGGGACAGACCATGAAGTGTGCATTCCGTGTAATCTTCTGGGATGGTCCTGCTGCACTTCTGTGCGATTTATGTCCCTTGTATCGCCTTCGATAAGGACTGCTGGCAGCAGCGGGATGACAAGGGACAAGGGTTTAGCAGATAAAGTCATTCATAGCGTTGTTGCGTCAAATCCGGTAGCAATGTGAGTGATTGTGAATGCTCTCAATGGAAGAGGGATTGGAATGCGGTTGGTCCAGATTTGAACAGGCCCAGAAAGGTATCTTGTTGGTTGGTTTATTGATAACTGGAAAGCTTTGGGAGGTATTTTTCGATGTTGGATAAGCTAAAGTTTTAGATAACCAATATGTTTTTTTACTAAATTCTAATTTACTTTATTTAAAAAAAATAATCCAACTTAATAGTTTGACTCAATTGAGTTTTCGAGTCACCACCTGGAAAAAAAATGGACAAATTCTGTGAAGAATCTCCGGAATGTCACATAAATTCTCAACTTTCCCCAGTTTGGTGCCAACTTTCGATGACGGGCGCCAACTGGACCCCATAAGCTCCAGTAATCATACTTACATTATTAGCCGCCTGATCTGCCTATAAGCTTAAGGAATTCCGTTTGCTCATCCTCCCAAAACTGACAGTGCCACATTTTGATATGCTTTTTTTCCCGCTCCTACTCTCCTGTGGCAGACCAACATAATCGTCTTCCCGGCGGCGTCTGACTTGTCATTCTGGCGTCCAAAGAACAAAAAAGCCGGTGGCGGCACTGCATCAAGGTGATAAAGACGGTGACGCCACCCCAGAATAAAGAAGGCTTTTCTCGGGGAGAGACGCGTGAAAATGGGGCAGGGAGCATAAAATATGTGTGATTCCAGACGATGGGTGCCCTTCTACAGGAATTTCTGTCATTTAACTGGACCACGTTTTCAAACGGTTCCAGATTAGCCGGTGGGCGCCATCGAATATTACGTGTCGAGGTTTCCCATTCTCCCAGTAAGCAATTACATATATCCGAACGTAACTCTTAACAGTGACGCGTCATCGCGAAACGGCCGATATCCTCAAACTGTGACATTCCAAAAATGGACTTCTGATTTGTAACTTCCAAGAACAAACATTCACAAAAAAAATGAAAAGAGTCGGTTCAACTGTGTAAGTTGACAGATAATTATCGGAAAGTGATAGTTCACAATAAAAAAAATGCAGTTTTCACGGAACCATATTTCCAAAACAGATTTTTTCACGGAAATCTCACGAAACGTTAAATTCTTAATAATTTTGTACCGTGAACTGGGGTGAGATTGATACCCATGGGGTACTTCGTTCATAGTATATTCCCTCATGAAGTAGTTTTCAAGTTAAGAGTTTGTTAACTCTTATTAAGAAATCATTGCTAAATATGATTGTTCAAATCCTTTCGAAGTATCATGTTTTCAACAATGGAAATGAGTTCGAATCGGAAAATGAACTGCATTAGGGGAAAATGGGGCAAGTGCAGCAGCTAAGGAAATGCTCCTTAAAACCCATTTTTTTTATTAGCTTATTTATTTTTATTAGGTCCTCTTCGGTACGAGACCTGGTTAGGACCGGGGATCAAATACATAAAATAGAAAAAATAAATACACTACGGCAGGAGTTAATCCGCACCGAGCTTGCGGGACATGGTGCCGACCACCCTTTCCTGGTCCGAGCGGGTCTTGCAACTCCTCAGCCGCGCGGTAAACTCGTAGAACATCTTCCACAGCTCCTCCGTGCTGTAAAGCACTTCGTCTCCTTTCGCCTTGGGTTGGCCACCGGCACCAGGGCCATTGTTTCCTTGACTGCTTCCTGCATCAGCTGCGGATTGTGGGTCTGTTTTCTTCAGCTTATCCGGGATCGGGACCGGAACCGGCAGCGGAGGGAAAACCGCCGCGGAGAACGACGGTACTACCGGACTCTGTTTGGCCTTCTTCCATGCTGGCGGTTTCGGCTTGGACGCCTGCTGTCTCGACTGGATGAACTGCGCACGTTTGGGGCAACTACGGTCCACACCCTCGTGAGATCCAGAGCAGTTAGCACACTTTTTGGGTTGAGTTACTTCGTCCCAGGCGGAGACAATTCCTGCACTGGGTCACGTTGGGTTGCTTGTTCCGGTAGGCCTCCCATCGGACGATGACTGGTCCCATTTTCTTCATTTCACTCAGCTTCTTTAGATTCGTGTGTCCCTTGAGAAAGAAGAAAATGTAAGGGGTTTCACCCACGGTGGACTTTTCCTTTCGCTTGAAGGCCTTCACATCCAAAACATCAAGGTTATGATCCTCCTTGAGTCGATCCTTGATAATCTCCACATCCACTTCTGGGAGTCCTCGCAGAATGACCCGGTGGGATCGTTCGCTTCGTCGATCGTGCGTGTAAAATTGAACTTTGTACTGAAGCAGCAGCTCTCGAACGGTGTTAAATTCCTCCACGGAAAAACACGTCACTTTTATTCCGCTCCGGGTCAGCTTGTACTCCGGTTTCACTTTGCACAGGGCCGTTAAATCCAGAAATCTGTATGAGCCCAAGTTCGTAACCACCAGAGGTGGTTGCTTTTGTTTACCGGCAGATTTTCTAGGTTCTGGAACCGCCGGGGTGTCTCTTCCTCCTGCTGGACTGGCATTGTTATTGTTTTTGTCGCCCGCTAGCGCGCTGAATTTGTTACTGTTGAGCCGGGTCTTCTCAACTTTTTCTCCTTCAATGACGATTCCAGTGACCTCGCTGGACTTCTTCCGCTTCTTTTTCCCGCGGATGGGCCGAAAATCTTCCTCCTCGGAGGATTACCTCCATCCGTCAAAAACTTTCAAGCACGCGAGATGACAACACGAGCAAAACACGTCTTAACTTGTCGCTTGCTGACGACTGATTGTTAAAACCGATCAAAAACGTAAAAAATCTGTCGATTTTTTTGATAATCATCTTATTCCAGATACTGACTTAGACTTTGATAAAACAAGTTTCTAAAAAATTCTGTTTTTCACGATAAAAATAAGGTTATAAAATTATTCATGTTCAGTACATTCTACTCAACTAGTGGGGCAAGACGAACAACCCGTTGGGGCAAGAGGAACAATGCATATAATAGCATGTTAATTTTCTAACAATTCAACTGTCATCAATTTGACACGTCAGATTAGGATGTATTTGAAACGTTTCTTTCATTTTTTGATAAAATAATAACATTTTACTAAAAATTTGATAATTTTTCGAAAAAAAGTAATTCTAGAGATAAATGGTAATTTTTTTATATTATCGCTATATTTAGTATGAACATGTTTTGAAAACAATTTCTTTATCAGTTTTGAGTTCTTTTATGCATTAATATCCCAATAAAATATGTTTTTGCAGCAATTCGTATTTTTCCATACTTCAAATCCATGTGGTACACTTGCCACACTAAAATAGCTTTTTTCAAAAGCTTTCAACAATAACAACGAAATGATAAAACATACTTTATTATAGGTACCGTAAAACGGGGTGACTTTGATTGCCGGGGTGACTTTGATAGGTTTGAGATTTTTCCGCAAAATGAAGAGTACAAATTAAATACGTACGGAATGGTTTAGAATCAAACTGACCATGGTAGAGAAGTACTCAAAGTACCTCAAGAAGATTTTTTCATACCATTTTGAAAGGTTTAAAAAGTTAGTTAACTATTATTAAGAAAATGTTGATGAAAGGCATTATTTCAAACTCCTCAAAGTGTCATGATTTTCTCAATGAACATAATTTTGAATCGGAAAATGGAATACATTTTCGGATTCTTTGGACAATTTTCCACTAGGAGAAGGTAAACTAATTTTGTAAATATTGAATAATATGTGTTTTTGAAAAAAAAATTCAAAAAAATCTCCAAATTTATAGGTAATTTCAATTGAACAAATTTCATATGAAATTTGAAAACTTGTGATTCGTGCTTCGAATTCAGTTTAAAATGTAATATAAATCGATAATTTTATGAACAATACTAGATTTAACGAATTTCAGGCACAATTCCGACTTTTTAACAACTTTACCTAAAATTTATATGTATTTTGTTAAAAAGCCTTAAAACTTAGTTAACTTAATATAAACATTGATTTTTTTCTTGAAAACTATATTATCAACTTTAGTGATGGTTCATTTAACGTAAAAATGAAGTTTGAACACCTATAATCTGATTTTATCAAGAACAACTATGACTATCAAAGTCACCCCGGAATTTAAAATGAGAATTTTTAACGCAACTTTTTTTCTGAGCATTATAGAAAAATAACTTTTTCAAGAAATAGTGCATGAACTTTGTGTGACCTACCCCAGTACATGTTTTAAAAATAATTATCTTGAGAAAAACCTTTCCAGTTGGGAAATATTCCAAAAATAAATTGAAATCCTATCAAAGTCACCCCGGTTTACGGTACAAATCATTGGAAGGGACACTACTGATCTAGGAAAAAATGCATTTTGATAAAATGAACTTAACCGTTCAAAACAATAAAAAATATTGAAAAATGTTACTTTGGGATACAAGTGTTGAAAGTTTAACTTTTCAGCACCCATTTCAGTGCGAACG